>NC_134483.1:30424382-30441882 GCF_040206685.1 Ascaphus truei
TGGTCTTGAGGACTGGGGTTGAGCCCCCCTTGCACTAGTTCTTGACACAGAAAGCCACCTCTGCACTTAAGCTCCATTAAATCAGGAATAATAACGTTGGGCTCTGTAAAATAATAACACGTTATTTTCCCTGTGTTTAAAAACATATCCACAAAGCTAAATATCTGCCCAAACAGCGGCCGTTTATCTCATTAGCATAGGATTAACAGCATCTTAAGTTAGCCCTGCCCTGTGTTCACCTCCAAAAACATGAAAGAGAAAGAGGTCAGTTTGTGCACAGGTAAAAAATAAACCAGACTGCTCAGGCACACTGGGACATGTTTACTGAACTCTGATATTGTCAGTGCAATCTGACGTTATACAAATATGGTGGTTTCGCAGCATCCGTTAAGAATCATCAATGCATATAAAGGACCTGGATTGACATCTCATTTCCATGTGCTATTTGCCTGATTTGCTGCAATTCCCGCTGGAAACTGACAGAAGTCTCACTTTAAGTAGGTAATATACTTCTTATGAGAGCGAGAACAACTTATCTCGCTCTCCCCCAACTCTTCCCCTTTAGGGAAGGGTTAAATAACCTCATGTTAATTCTCTTCGTTAACCTCAATGTCCTTTAGTTGATTAGTGATGTTAGGGGCAACAGTTATTTTGCATATTATTAGCACTAAGGCTGTGGAAATGTAATTCTGCTCTATTTAAAGGAGTAGAATTGGAACTAAAGTTAGGTTATTACTTTTCGGTTCAGTTGAATTATGTATAGCCCCCTGTGTGATGAGCTCACACACTGTCACACTGTCCCCCTGGCTACAAGGGAGAGGAGCCTTTAGAAAGAGGGGCGGCCATGTTGGATCAGATCTGCCCAGACCTGAGTGCTAAGAGGTTCGTCCGACGTCTGCAGGGAGTGCATGTGTGCACGTGGCAGCAGGAGCAGAGAGCAGGTCCAGATGTGGGCAGGAGATCAAGCGCCGCCGGAGGGAACCCTCAACGGCTACAAAAGCACAGCGGTACCGAAGCACCCTTTTCCAAGAACAGGCCTGCAACAGGTTCAGTATAACACGAGATCCCACAGTTTCCCGGCACCATCATATGCCAACCGGCACAGGATTGGGTGGCTACTACACCACTGACACAAACCGGTACGGTGCGGTATTGGGGATTGTGTATTACCCTGTATACTGTGTGTAGTGATCCTCACATCACAAGGCACCAGTCAGTAAGATATAAATAAACTAGTTGTATTACCCATACGGTGCCTGTATACTTCATGCCGTCTGACCGTGGGCCACATGTGGCCCATTAGGTTATCTCAGGCCTCAGCCTCAGCTATAGTTATAAATCTGGGAGCAAAAAGTAGAGGGGTTACATATGGTTTATTTAACAATAATTCGGTCCGATATAAACAGACCTTTATCAAGCAATTGCTGTCCCGTGTCCTATAGCTGCACAGACTATGACCACCATCTGAACGATCAACCAAACGTAATCCATCAGCTACCAATAGGAAGATATTCTTAATGTCAGGCATTGTGTTTTTTAAACCGCAGGGCAAGTTTAACTGGGTATAACATTAAGATCCATTGATGATGTTTAACTGTTTTAATTGTTATGCATCGGCATCATCAACCAATCATTGCCACAACATGCAAAGTAGTTCTGCAACCAATCGTGCTGCCATTGGTTATTAATATATCCATCTTTTTCTAGATTTATTTCAACTATGCAAAGCACAAAAAAAAAAGGACCCGACGTCGTACAAGCCGCACAGGGATATTCTGCTTCTTTGGGACTGCAATGTACTACTTTAAATTGAACTTCAGGCCCCCATAATGCTAAACCGCTTTTAAAAAGGTCAATTTATGCAACTAGCAAACGTACACGGTATATCATTTTTTATATGATTTGGTTCCAGCTATGCAATTCCATGCCATAGGCAAATTGTGTATGCAAAGGAGATAAGCTCACAAGGTTACAAATACATGAGTTATTCATTAAGCTGCCAGCTTGCATATCACCCCGAAAGACACTGCGAGAGAGGAGAGAGAGAGATGGGGAGAGTGGGAGAAAGAGTGGAGACAAAGAGAGTGGCGGGTGAGAGAGCTTGTGTGCTTTCTCTGTCACAAGTCCTATTTTACCTGCGGTACCCGAGATGAGATTTCTGTCAGTTTACGGCAGGTATTGCAGAAACGGTGCGATTCTGGGGCATAGATAATAGATCATTCTTACTGATTGCACTGACACTGTCGTAGTTCATTGAATGGTCCGAATGTGCCTAAAAAAATAACCATCTATTTTCCTAAACTTTGTTCTCTGAGCGGAACACTTTGGTGCTTTTCAACATGTTCCAGCTCTCTTATTTTATTAAGGACCTAAGCATGAAATGCTGAAGAGATTTAGTTCACAGCTTGTGTATCGCGTTCCACCCCTTTATAGCACAGCCCACGTCTCCCCATCTCTGAATACAGCAGACTAGCAAAAGTAACAAATATATATCATTTTGAAACTGAAATAAAAAGGAGACAAGAAGCAAGTCAAAGAAAACTTTAATGGGTCTTCGACTGAGCCACTGATTGAGCCACCTGTGCTGAAGCAGGGATATCCTGAAAGCCTGGTGGCCCTTGAGGACTGGATTTTGCCTCCCCTCATCTAGATAATAAGGCCATTGTTGAAGTATCTTTAAAAAGTAGTGGTACTTCCTGGTGGTACTGTACAGTGGTATGGTGGCTGGTTTAAAGAATCATTGGGGCCATACTCTTATTTGGAAAATATTTGTACAATATTTAGGCTGCAGTCACAGAAAGGGAAAGAATTAAAAATGAAATCCACTTTAAAAAAAAAAATCCAACTGTAGGCGTGTATTGTAGATTAAAAACAAGTGGTACGATTAGTTTACAATTTTTTTAATGTATATTTTTGTATTTGTTATGTATACTTTTATTTGTATATCGCCATTCATGCACCTTTAAGAGCTTGAAATGTGCATTCAAAATAAATGGTGTATTTTCTGCATCATTTTAGGGTTACCATTATGTAATAAATATGGGATTATGGAATGAAGTCTGTAGTACCTGATATAGTTTGTGTTCCCCTTAAACTGGGCAGGGCGTCCTTTTCCTTCAGAACAATAGATAACATTGTTTAACCCTTTCGCTGCAAGAAGGGCCGGCAATTAATTGCAGAGCTAAAGGTGAAGGACTGAGCGCATTAATATCTTCATTTCTTCTCCGCTTGTCCACCCGTTCTCTATAACTATGCTGATTTATGGTGAAGATATTTTAGAATCAGAGAGCAAGGAAAAGTCTTAATTCTGCCGCAAGTTCTCTTTCCAAAGCAGTTTCTTTGATTTTCAACAAAGCAGGCAAAACAGATTGCACCTCACAAACCATTTCCGGTTTGAATCCTGATCCATTCTGTAACCATTCGTTCTAAGCATCTGAAACTCGGGCTTCTACTGTATACAGTACAACAAGACCGCCTCTAGCAATCACATGACATGGAGTGTCATGCTGATGTCATATTCTCAGAGTTCTGCAGAGGTATAGGGCCATAGCAGTGTTTTGCCATAAGGTACCTTGCGGCACTGGAAGACACTTAATAGTTCATTCCAGTCAATGAGTTATAAGTAGGGATGGGCAAAACTGTCACAAAATCCGCCTTGCGGAATTTCCCGAGCTTTCCATTCAAAATCCGTTCCACGGTGTAAAATCCGTCGGCGGATTGTGCCAGTTTCAATCCGTGCAGATTAAGAAATAAAATAAAAAACGCCATTGGATACAACCCGCCGGTGGATTTTACCGATCCATTTCCACGGATTCAGCAATTGGATTCTTAAAACCCACCAGCGGGTGGCGGAGTCTGCGGATTGGACTGTCGGTGCTAAAAAAAAAAAACTGAAAAAGACGACTCGCCATTTTTGAGATTGATTCACGGAAATCCGTGGACCAAAGTAACAGGCCGATCCGTGGCGCATCCAAAACCGCCCCTAAAATGTGCCCATCTCTAGTTATAAGGTGTCTCCCAGAATACTGCTTAGTAAATATGTTTTTTTACATGCATTTTTGGGTAACCGCAATTTTCTTGCCTGCCATCCAATGTGCGCAGTTTTGCCGGTCCTGGCGACCTTTTTGTCCGTGTGCGTTATAATCAGCAATTTAACCCTGTCTCTCCCGGTGGCCCTTCTGACAGCAACAGGGTTAACATCTCTGCTAAATTGGGATTGTTCTATGATATTTGGGTGAGAAAATCTGCGGTTTAAACAAGGATCGATCACATCCTGAGCTGTGTGAGAAGCAGTAGCAGGAACCATGTAGACAGTGGAGAAAGTTGGATAGAGGAAGAAGGCACTGCCCGCCTTTGTCAGATTGCCACTGTTGGAGAACCTGAAACCTTCCGTGGTCCTAGGAGCAGGAATAGTAGCGCGCGTATAGTACTTACATCCATTGTTCTTTTGTAATGCGTATGTTTATGCTTATGAATCGCTTCCATTGCAACTTCTATCTGCAAAGGGAGAGAAAGAAACAGTCTTCCGTTAGGTAATATGAAGGGACAAGTTGTCCCTGAAAGATAGTTTAGGTAGCATAAGATATAAAAAGTCGTCAGACCATCAGACCTGGAGTTTCCGCCTAGTCTTAATGTTTCTTTCCATCCAGAGTCAAAAACATGAGAGGAGTTGGAAAGAATGAGGTGGTTACTTACAAAGCAAAGCGGTCAGCTGTTTTTTGGTTTATTGGGGAGAGGCACTTGGAAATCAAAAATGAAACCTTTGTTTAAAAGGGAATTGCACGGTTTTGTGTGTTACAAACATAATGTTGTTTTTAAGCCATCAGCATTACAAAAGGGCATTTAGATTTTGTCCACATTTAGTAACCGTACTAAGTACCTTAAGGCCCATGCAAGTGAATGAACCCATAAGGCACAGTAAAACTTAATTTAATTATACGCATATGATGCATGCTCTTATCCTTTCCCGTCTGGATTATTGTAGCATTCTGCTAACATGCCTCCCTGCCTCACAACTTTCTCCTTTGTAATCCATCCAAAATTCTGCTGCTAGAATAAGTTCACTTTGTCCCAGAACAGTGTCGGATCACGTCCTCCTCAAATCCCTCTCCTGGGTTCTTATCACGTTCCTGATCACCTACAAAGTTCTCCTTCCTAACTTCAAGGCTCTCCCCTCATCTGCTCATCCTTACAAATTAGCTTCCATTTCTTGCTATGTCCATCTCCTTTCAACCCCTTCCACACTACTCATCTCTCTCACCTTTTAACCTTTTTACCCCACTGCCCCTGACCTGTGAAAGTCCCTCACACTCGGTTTCCGCCAACCACCTTTTATCCACACCTTTAAGTCAAACCTAAAAACAGACCTTCTGCATGAAACATTTCAACAGCCTTGGACTCACGGCTATTGCCCCACTGCTAGAGTCGCATTTACTAACCATTGTGTCCAAGCACTGCCATCTACTGCACTTATTCCCTCACCTGCTGTCTCTGTAAGTCTCCCTACATTCCACTTAGATTGTAAGCTCTCCGGAGCAGGGATCTCCTTTCCGATTGTCTAACTTTGTTTGTTGCACTTAATGTATCATAATTCCCGGAGTTATATTGTCTTTTTTGTAAAGCGCTGCGTACATTGTGGGGACTATATAAATAAAAATACACAGACAGATGTAGCCAAACATACCACCAAAAATGTGAAAGTCCACGGCGCAGGAGACTGTGTCTGCCTTGGTCGTGCTGCGGTGGGAGGGGGGTCCATGCTTCCGAATGGGATCTCCTCCGGTGCCGCGACCACCACGGTTGCATGACGGCAGGTAGCCGCTGCACCGGAGGCAGTTGGTTTAGCTACATTTGTACATACATACGCAGTACATGTACTTTTTATTAAATGATTCCTTTTACAAATATCTCATTATTTTCAAATCATTTTAAATGTTTTTATCTGCAACAGGAACACGAGAGGAAGGGTAAAATACCTATGGATGCTAAAAGTGAAGTGGAATAGATTGGACCTATTTTCTTCCCTTCAGGTCTCCTTCAGCTGATGGTCCTTAATAACGTGCCATGCCTTAACTATTAAGAACAACAATCACGGCCAGGAAGTCATGCTCAGCTTCTGGCATGTACCAGCGGGAGAGGCTCGTTCTCACAGAGACAGAGGCTCGGCTGGGAGAGAGCTGGGGCACCAGAGGCCTCATACCTCTCCCCCCCCCCTCCCCCTCACACACACACAATATAATGGCTACCTATCTTTGGGGTGGTCTATTGTATTTTGTGTGTGGGAGGGGTGTATTATAATTTTCGGGAGAGATGTATTGAATTTTTGGGGAGGGGTGCGTTGTATTTTGGGGGAGGGGGTGTTGTATTGTGTGGGTTGGGGGTAGTGTGTGTGTGTTTGTGTGTAAGTGGGATTAAGGGAGAGGGGGGTCATTAAGTGATAGCAGAGGGGTGAGTGGGAGGGGGGGAGAGTATGTGAGGGGGTGGAAGAGAGAGTTGGGGGAGAGTGAGTGAAGAAGAGAGTGAGGAAGAATGAGAGCCGGGGGGGGGAGTGGGGGAGAGAAATACATGGGGAGAGGAAGCGGCTCGCAAGGAGGTGTGAAAGGGGGGACTTGCAAGTCCGCCGACATGGGTGGGGTTGCCCAGCCGAGACTCCAGTCCTGGTCCCCGGGAAATCTGTCTGTGGCCCTATCAATAAGCAGCCAACTGTACTGTAAAAAAGTTGTTGCATGGATACATTATTTTGCTACTGAATATTTGCAGATCTTAACTGTTTTATTACTGTGTATAACAAAACATCAGCCTTTTGGTATGTCTGTATATAGAGATGTAGTAAGACTGACTGTCCCCAGCGCTGCAGACGAACAAGCGAAAGTCTGCGGCGCTGGAGAGTGTCTGCCACGATGGAGCTCCATGGAGTCCTCCTGGTGTTGATGGGGCACTCCTGTGGTCCTCCTGATGTCTAAGGCCCAACCCCCTATACCTCCATCTTTATACCACCTAGTGACCTCACAGATCACCATAGTTACAGGGGAGCGACTGGGCTTCTCACACATACCCCACCCCTGCTACTGGGCAGAGCAGAGGTGAGCTCCTTCTAGAATAGGGGCAGGGCTTAATCTTCAGTTGGCTGAGTTGCAACAATACCTTAAAGGTCACTGCTTTGCAACAAATCACCTGACATTAACCCCAGGTATACCTTTATTAACCCAAAGGGGGGTTCCCCACACCATTGCCATTAGTTCAGTAATCCTGCATTGATGCTTGTGTACAATGAACCATTCCTTTGTAAAAGGTGTGTATGGAAATCATTATTACTATAGATTGCTATGTAAACCATGTTGCCTTTTTGCTTATCTGTCATAGCGACAAATATAACTTGCTTCCCGTTTTTAATCTATTACCTTGGAAAATATGATCGTGGGGATAACTACACAGTGTGCACACTGGTATTAAGGTATTTACATAGCAGATTATATGTGAAGTTTAATTGCTACCATTTGTTAGAGGCATGTAGCCAAGTGTCATTACCTGGGACAAAGAAAACCACAAATAGCATTGCATTCATCGATCTCTTTGTTCCAGGTGATAAGCTCCTACTGAAAATGAGCATGCTGCGGTGTGAAGAGAAACCTTACGTATTTGCAGCCCCCAATTCAAAACCAACTAATGTAACTGCTTTAATTGTTGAATAAAAGTGTCTGGTAGGGTCACCAATAATCTCTTCAGCAGCCAACTAATAGAAAAGATGTGGCTTCTGCAGGGACAAACTCTTCTGTTAGGTACTGTATAGATGGTTAGAGGGCTGTGGGGAAGAGTTTATGTTGGGTATAGATGGTTAGAGGGTTGTGGGGAAGAGTTTCTGTTGGGTTTAGATGGTTACAGGGCTGTGGGGAAGAGTTTCAGTTGGGTATAGATGGTTAGAGTGCTGTGGGGAAGAGTTTCTGTTGGGAATAGATGGTTAGAGGCCAGTGGGGAAGAGTTTCTGTTGGGTTTAGATGGCTCGAGGGCTGTGGGGAAGAGTTTATGTTGGGTATAGATTGTTAGAGGGCTGTGGGGAAGAGTTTTTGTTGGGTATAGATGGTTAGAGGGCTGTGGGGAAGAGTTTTTGTTGGGTATAGATGGTTAGAGTGCTGTGGGGAAGAGTTTCTGTTGGGAATAGATGGTTAGAGGCCAGTGGGGAAGAGTTTCTGTTGGGTTTAGATGGCTCGAGGGCTGTGGGGAAGAGTTTATGTTGGGTATAGATTGTTAGAGGGCTGTGGGGAAGAGTTTTTGTTGGGTATAGATGGTTAGAGGGCTGCGGGGAAGAGTTTCTGTTGGGTTTAGATGGTTAGAGGGCTGTGGGGAAGAGTAGAAAACCAGCAAAAGGTGGCAACCAAATAAGGATCTACAACTGTAGAGCTGGTCTTCAATTAGAGAGAGCGTTTGGGGACAAGAGTATATTTTGAAGCTTCTTCTGTTCTAGAGCAGGGGTGCTCAACTTTGGTCCTGAAGCTCTCCCCCAACAGGTCAGGTTGTCGGGATATCCCAGGAATCAGTGGCACAGGTGGCTCATTGAGCCACCTGTGCTGAAGCAGGGATATTCTGAAAACCTGAACTGTTGGGGGGGAGGGGGAGGTGCTTGAGGACTGGAGTTGAGCACCCCTGTTCTAGAGCGAGCTGGGATGCGTGAGATTTTTTTTGGAGGGGCGCGGCAGTTACAGAGGCCCCGCGCTAAATTAAATGCCGGGGGACCGCGCGAGGCCTCTGTAACTCACTTACCTTGATTTAGCCGGCTTTGGGCGTTGCTGGGTCAACTGACACTGTGGGGTCATGTGATGTGGCGTCATTTGACTCTGGCACAAAGATAAGGGGGGCGCGTGAGCACTGGGGAGCAGGCAGGGGGCGCAGCACCAAAAGTTTGCGCACCCGTTCTAGAACTCCCCCTTCCATGAAATGCTGCTTCAAAACTATTGATGTCTTTTTCTCACTAGCAGATTTTGCTTCTGTAGCAGACTTCTTCACGGGTGAGGATGTGATGTTTGGATATTTATTTCCCTTTGAGAAACACCGTTTATATGGATACACAGTAGCTATTTGACTGCGATTAGAAGAATGGCGAGGGGCCTGGTATATATATTTTGGAATTGTGCATGGGTAGTTTTTTCTTTGTTTATTTATTTCAGGAGTCAGATTCTGATACTATAGATGGTAAAGTTAGTTTTAAAATATGTTATACGTATAAATGTATAAGTGGATTAAAGGAAGTCATTGATTTTGTGCTGAAAACTACATCTACAATAATAAAAGATCATCTGTGTCTGCCTGTCAGAGCTGGTCAATTAGATAGAGCGTTTGGGGACAAGAGTATATTCTGAAGCTTCTTCGGTTCTAGAGCAGGGATGCTCAACTCTGGTCCTGAAGCTCTCCCCCTACCCCAGCATGTTAGGTTCTCAGGATATCCCAGCAATCAGAGGCCAACACGATGTATTCAAAGACCTGAAACTTTGCATGCATACTAAGGGCACCCTATGGTTGTGCACCTGGAAGTTATTTTTTATTCTGTTTTTTTTAAAACATTTTTCTCTTGTTCCAGCGAGGCAGCTGTATTTTGATCAGTTTCCCATCGTGAGGCTGCTGATTGGCAGGGAGGTATGTTTGGTTACCGCGCTGAACTGGCGGCCTTCTGGACATTCCTTAGGGGGAGTGCGTGGGCCACAGGGGTGGGGGAGTACGAGCGGGAGAGGTGGGGGTGTAAGACAGGGAGGGGGGATGAGGTGGGGTGTAAGTGAGGGAGGGAGAAGTGGGTGGGGGGGTAAGAGTGGGAGGTGGGGGAGTAAGATAGGAAGGTCACTGATGGGGTGTGAGTGTCACTGAGGGAGAAGGTCACTGCGGGAGTGTCCGTGAAGAGGGTGGATGCGACTATAATTTGGGGTTACATTTTAGATCATTCACCGTTACTTTGGATTTAGAGGGCTGTACCGGGGGTCCTTTTCCCTTGCCTCTGCAAGGTTTCGTCCTATCCCCTTGCTGTCCTCAAACTCTAGCCAGGTCGTTCCTCAACAAGTTACTACCCTCTTTAGTTTCTGTCCCGACCCTGTAACTGGATCAGTCGTCATCACAAAACTGTTCTGAGACACTTTTACCAGGAACTTTAACAACTCAACTACTCAGGAATGGTGCCAGCTCTATCGTACCAGGCTCTTCTATGCAGAACTCTTCATTCCTCCCTTTCTTTTATGCATACATTCATTTTAAGGGACATTGACACAGACAGTGACCCTTTGTAGCCAACAGTGGGGAGCTGATTAGCTCTTGTGCCAGGGATAATTAATCGTGGCATATATTATTTCCCACGATTGCTGTCACATATATTATTTCCCACGATTGCTGTTCCATGTCCTCCTAATAAACGTAACCCACAATTATGATTATAGGCTTCGCAGTTACTTTCTCCATATTATAGTTCTGTTGAAGACATAAATCCCCAGAGAAATGGGCTCCATGGGCAGACCCTGCATTTTCTTTCACTATCTGGATTGTACTGTGGACTTCCTCATTTTCATACAGACTCATTAAAAGCAAGTTAATGTTTTGCTTCACCAGAAAGCCAACATCTAATTATTAATTAAAAGCAGAATAAATAATGTGGATAAACATTATCTTACTTTTCAGTAGTTTAGTAGCAGGTACGAGAGCAGTGTGTCTCTACCCAGCTTCCCTTTTGCTTGCAAATTATTTATTTAGAACTTATTTCGACATGAGGAAGTGTTCTTCATCTCGGTAATTCTGATTTCCTCAGCTCTCAGATCAGGCTTATTATATATTCTGAGGCCAGAGTCATGTGTGGTATGAATAGCCCAGATAGCTTCAACTCGGCCCTCTTTCCAAAGGACAACAAGTCCTGTATATTTTCTTCACTTTATTTAGGAAAGCAGCAATAAAAACAGGCACTTGTGGATGAGATGTTTGTGTTGGAAAAGTGTATCTCTGTGGGTGCTTTGTAGTAAGGGCAAGTGAAAAGGATAAGGCCTTGCCAGTAGAGAGTTAAAAGAAGGTACTCACTCAGCAAATGTTGGAAGTAAAAGGAAGTGTGAGGGAATTCTGACTAGCAGGAATAGTCTTGGGACAGACTATCTGGAAGCAAGGCAGAGGGGAGGGCAGACTAGCCCATTCTGAGAGAAATCTCAGAGGTTGCTGTAGCAACTCACTGGCTACCTGCTCACAGGCAGAAAGGGCAACATATAGATACATCACACAGGCACGGTGTGTGTATGTGGAACAAATGCCTGCAGCTGAACTTAAGGAGCTGACAAGCGGAAGGGGGGTCAGGCAAAAATGTGGTTCTTGTTCCATGATATTATAGTTCGAGATTCCGGTTTGTCTGTGGTCTTATTTTCAGTTTTTATACTACCCCTATGTTGCCTTTGTCTCCTACTTGCAGCTTAGCTGCTACAAGAGGTTGAACTTACAGCACATTATCATTTCCGTTTTGTACCGGTTTTAACCAGAAGTGCAAGGTGATGAACCGGTGATGGTTTTCCGGTTAAAACCTAAAACCGGAATCCCTATAGTTTTCTTGAAACCATTCAACTAAATAAAACTAGATAGGGATTAATCACTACTTAACTGACTTTAGAGAATATAAAGCATAAACTTCCTTAACTAGAGTCTGCGGGACTATTCACCAAGATTAGGTAATTATCCTCCCATACTAAGTAAATAATAAACAATTGATAGTTATAATGCTTAGGGCACATTTCCAAACGTCTGCTATGTTAAATTCCTATGGACTTTGGAATGAAAGACCAAGAAATACTGCATATGATCTACAGTACATTGGTCAGTATTTTGTTGCACTGGTTTTGATGGCTGCCTTGGTGCACAGTAGTACAGTATAATAAGCTTATGTAGCGGTCATGTAAAATGCCTACAGTCATCTCTCCTGTTGGCAGTAAGGCCTGGTAAGTGTGGGCATGCCAGCAGTAATTATGGAGGTTTCCCCTCACACCCTGGTGGGGTGCTCTGTGTATGGCTGGGACTGGTCACATGCTCTGACTCCATGGTTAGTGATGTCAGAGATGTGTCAGCCTCAGGAGCTTACATAAGGCACAGCACTGTGTCTAATAGTTTAGTTGCTGTCTAGTTAGTTGTTCTGCAGAGAAAGGAGTTCCAGCTCTTGTCAGAGCTGAGGAAGGAGTTCAAGTTCTATCAGAGTGTCAGTTATGTTATAGTAACTCCATGGGAGGCTGTGTCCAGGGACCTGGCACAGGACAGTGATTCCTGCGGGAATAGTGAATCCCTGATCTGGGTGACATACCTAACTAAAGGGAGCACTGGCGAGATGAGTGGCTGAAGATACTCCTTGTGGAGGGCAGTTGCCCTGCCGTGTCAATAAAGATGAGTTCAGCCAGAAACCCTCTCGTGTATCTATCTGGAATGAGTGTACAGAGAGGAGCACCACCGAGGAGTTCCTCGTCAGGATCATCCCCATGCGGACGCAGGGACCCTGGTGAGGTGGAGGCGCTGCACTGGAACTAGGTGAGACTCAGCACACTACCTCAGCTGCCTGTCTGACGGGTCCTCCCCACACACCATCATGCGGGAGACTCAGGAGTCCTGTAGCCAGCAGGTGCACCATCAGGCATATTCACACTGTAATGGGATCCGGTTAGACCACAGGGGCCAATGTGAGATTGGGTGGGTCAGGCCGGGCCAGAAACACCGTTACATTTGGAGGCGAGCTGCTGAGATCAGATCTGTCATCAGGACAGGCTCTAGCTAGGCACACTGGGAAACAGGGAGAGTGTCTGCTGCCACTTTGTGCTGCGTAGGGACGGACCTAGGGGTGGTCAGGGGGCTGACGGGATATTGTCAGTTCGCAGGGACAACCTAGGGGCCTGAAGGGAGTGAGGGGTCTGGAGCGGGCTATAGCTGACCGAGTCACCTTGAGGCAGTGCTAGTTGGTAGGATGCCAGAAGGGACAGCCTGTTAACTTGGTCAGGAGTCCTGGAGAGGGTCTGCGCTAGGCTGACCAAGACAGGTAGACGCCCCAAGTACTGCATGGCAGAGCCAGCCAGAGTACCTAGCCATTCCAGACACTCACCGTAGGGAGCACAGACTGGGAGGAAGGAGTCACAGCAGACACTGAGAGAGTGAGCCTAGCCTGAGGTAGTGCAACACTGAGTCACACCTAGATAAGGTACACATGTGGTGGTGCATCTGAGCTAATCTTTATTGTACCGGTGTGGTGGCTGCCCCGCAGAGTGGAGCCTCATGTACGACAACTGTTATGAGAGAGTGGAGGATCCGCGTGGCGCGGAGAACGTAAAATGGCGGACAGAGGCTGATGGGGAGGGCACCCGTGGCGTGCAACCCACTGAAGAGCAGACTGTCGCTGAATTGTCCTTAACGAGGCTGCTCTGGAGCGGAGCGAAGGCTATGGCTGCCCCGTTTTTATCCTGTATGGGACAGCGAGGGGCCACCCTTGAAGAGTGTGAGGACATTGCAATAATTGGGGGAGAACCCCGTGAGGAGAGCAAACAGATGGACTTTTTGGGCTCAAAAGTCAACCAAAATGGCGGTTCCCGCTTGCTAGGGAAACCGCATGGGACAGTTACAGAAAAAATGGCTGCTGCAGGACTTGCACAGAGCTGGCCGGGAATGGCGCGAACAGCAGAGCCCCGCCCTGAAGGGGGGCATGGCGCGAAAGCTATGGCTGTGCCGGGATGGACAGTGACTAATTCAGCCCCTGTGCTGAGTCAACCGTTGAGTCTATGGGACCCTCCCCTGATTTCTACCAGGGGGAGTGACTTTCAATTATGGCCTGTGGGGATGCACCCACTGGGCCCAGGGACTGATATCCAGACGGCGCCACTACAAAAAGTAGTTCCGGCCGTGGAGGTGATTTGCAAGCAAAGGTACCTTGTGCAAAAAGCTGCTGCAAGGAGAAGGCGGGAACTAGCCGCGGGAAAAGACTCCAGCTCTGAGGAGGAAATTGGCGCGAAAACGCAGACCGCGCCCACCAGGACTGAGAGAGGTGCGGCCTTAATTAAGGGGCATGATATTCCCCTGTGGGACCCGCCCATTATTGCAACCCCTGGGGGCGGGTTCCAACTCTGTCAGAGAAGGGAGGAGCCGAAGCAGGGAGTGGCGGATCCAGCAACTTCCACCAGTCAGTTGCGAGGAACCACAGAGAAGGAGAGACCTGTACAGGAAGTGACTCCTGTACCAAGAATGGCCTGCTCCTCCACTGTGGGCACTATGGTCTCCACCCAGCCCTACTCAGTGCCCGGCGGGGTGCTGGTGGTGAGGGTGGCCAATACAGAGACGGTGGTCGGGCTCTGCCTACAATGCGGGCTGCCCGGAGGTACTGTGAATACGATGGCACGTTGCCCTCATTGCGGGACTTTGTATCTGTGGCCTATGCCCACGTTCGTCCCAATACAGCCTGCTGACCCCCCGGTGGATGTGACACGGCGCTCTGCTGAGTCCCCGGGCGCGCTGTGGATCAACCGCGCGAGTCCCGGAGACAGGGGACTGGAGCCGGTCAAGTCGGCTGGGTCACTGGCCATTGAGGCGGCTGGATTAAACCCCGCGACAGGGGCAAAGAGACTTTCACCCCGCCCCGAGACCCCTAGGTCGGGGCGAGGGGACTACTCTGATGAGGACCTCCGTGAGCTGGCGGTAGCAAGAACGGAGCGGAAAAGACAGACGGGGAGAACGACGCCCCGTGGGGTGAGTGACCGGACGTCCCCCGCAGATCGGCGATCCGACCGACGGAGTCCCGCCATCCCAGGACCTGGCGGAGATGGGAGAGAGACGCCTACACCCCTGCGGACGGGTAAGCCAAAAAGCCCTATCTCTTACCTGGTCACAACAGACGGCGAAGCGCTGGAAGGGCCGCGCCAGGCCCAACGCGCACGTGGAGGGACGGCATCACTTCCGGTGGCGACGGCGGAGCAACCGGATGTCGTCGTGGAAGAAGAGATCCCGCATGGGGGTCCAACGCGAGATGGCGACGCTTCCGGTTCCGGGGAGGACGTCACTTCCGGTGGCGACGGCGGAACCCAGGAAGGGGAAGCAGCGACGCTTCGGCGATTGGGGGAAGGTCCCCGACCGCTCGTATTGCCCAGAAATCGGAGAGACGATCTCAGGACTGAGGAGGGTGAGACATCATCCTTGGACCAGTCTACGGACAGCCAGGAGCGGGTCGTAACCCCGTGGGGTCCCGTTCCCTGCCCCTATACCCAACCCCATGCCCTAGCTAATGCCCCTACCCCTATCACACGGTCACCGGGTTCACCGCCCAGCTTGGAACTTGTGGACATACCTTTGGGGGGGGAGGAAAAACGGACTGGGGAGAGGCAGCTCAGTGGAGCTACGGAAGGTGATTCACGGGGAGGAGGGGAATTGAGGGTGGCGGATACAGCACCCCAACCGGCAGTAAAGGCTCCGGGGTCCTCGAGGTGGTTCAACTCGCGATCCACAAGGTCGTCAGGGGTATTTTCATTTGATGACGACCGGGAACCAGGGCCTAATCCCTTTAAGGAGACCCGGTGGTGGGCTCCACTATTTGAGGGGTACTCCGCATGGATGGACCGTACTCAGTTCCTCATCCGGCGGGAGGACGTGGTAGACTTCTGGTGGAAAGAGGGAGAGTTTACACCCGAGCAGAGGGACAGGGAACTACAGAAGAGGTGGTTCCAGCTGGAGCGTAGAGACATAGCGCCCATGGGTCCCGACACACTGTCAGATCCAGTAGATTCTGATGAGCCCCTATCATGGGTGTTACCTGGGAGGGCAGGTAATGCTGATCTGACCAGGGTCAGTAGGGCGGAGAGGGCTATAATAGTCAAATATAAAAAATCCCATGGGTTGGAGTATCCCTATGTTCCGGAGCCCCTGATGGATGAAATTGAGGACAATAGGGAAACGTGGCTCCAAGAAACTATAGAGCTGTATTTAGCCAATAGGGGGAGCGACATTGTAGGTAAAAAGGCGGAAGAAAGAATAGACACCCTGATGCGAGTGTGGAGCATAGGGAGAAATGTTCACAAACATAGGGTGACCTATGTGCAAGAGAGAGGATCACCTAGGCATTATTATGTTACGGTCCTGGATATGGGTAACCGGGAAGTGAGGAAACCTGACCCAGATCACTATTATTAAGGGGGTACTGAGACATTACGCGGGTTCGTGGCTGCTGGTCGGGGCGGGCTTGGCGGATGACTGTATTCATATGTACTGTATTATGAGGAAATTTGTGTGATGTTAATTATGTTTTCCGTTACAGTGCTTCCTGGAAAGAGGTATACAAATTTAGGTCCCAGCGAGGACGATGGGATTCACCAGGGGGAGAATGTAGCGGTCATGTAAAATGCCTACAGTCATCTCTCCTGTTGGCAGTAAGGCCTGGTAAGTGTGGGCATGCCAGCAGTAATTATGGAGGTTTCCCCTCACACCCTGGTGGGGTGCTCTGTGTATGGCTGGGACTGGTCACATGCTCTGACTCCATGGTTAGTGATGTCAGAGATGTGTCAGCCTCAGGAGCTTACATAAGGCACAGCACTGTGTCTAATAGTTTAGTTGCTGTCTAGTTAGTTGTTCTGCAGAGAAAGGAGTTCCAGCTCTTGTCAGAGCTGAGGAAGGAGTTCAAGTTCTATCAGAGTGTCAGTTATGTTATAGTAACTCCATGGGAGGCTGTGTCCAGGGACCTGGCACAGGACAGTGATTCCTGCGGGAATAGTGAATCCCTGATCTGGGTGACATACCTAACTAAAGGGAGCACTGGCGAGATGAGTGGCTGAAGATACTCCTTGTGGAGGGCAGTTGCCCTGCCGTGTCAATAAAGATGAGTTCAGCCAGAAACCCTCTCGTGTATCTATCTGGAATGAGTGTACAGAGAGGAGCACCACCGAGGAGTTCCTCGTCAGGATCATCCCCATGCGGACGCAGGGACCCTGGTGAGGTGGAGGCGCTGCACTGGAACTAGGTGAGACTCAGCACACTACCTCAGCTGCCTGTCTGACGGGTCCTCCCCACACACCATCATGCGGGAGACTCAGGAGTCCTGTAGCCAGCAGGTGCACCATCAGGCATATTCACACTGTAATGGGGTCCGGTTAGACCACAGGGGCCAATGTGAGATTGGGTGGGTCAGGCCGGGCCAGAAACACCGTTACACTTATTTGAGAGCGAGCTGCACTTGCTCCTCTTGCAGTAAATACAAAGCTGTTTTCAAACCTGTTAACCATTGTAGACATAATCAAAGCCCTGATATTATGTTTGCAATCCAATTGCTATTGTTTTTGACCTTTGTTTTCCATTACATCTTGTGGTGTGAAGGCCATTCATTGGCGGTTTTGTGACATAAAATCAGGTATGACAGATATTTTACAGAACTTTTGGAGCCACTGCAATTCTATTCTGTAAACAAATGAATGAAAGTTGTGTACCTTATAATCTCATCTATGAAGAACCCTAGTGTTGGTCTTCAAAAAAGTATTACAAGCCACAAGTAATC
>NC_134483.1:30449382-30687040 GCF_040206685.1 Ascaphus truei
ATGAATACATCTAGTCCTCTTTTAAAGCTATTAATGCTGTTTACAGTCACAACCAGCAGGGGTGGGGAGCGTTAGAGGTTTATTGTTTCACTGAGGGAGAAAGCGCTTTGTATTTGTTTTATATATAAAAGGTGATCATTTCTGTGTGTCTCCTGCTCTTCGTATTATGTCAGTGCACTCTACAGTCATTCTCACAAACCAGCACTGGGCTTGGTAATTGAGGACTTACGTTGTTTGAAGACATCCAGGGCCCTCTTGAGTGTGCTGAGATAGGAAAGGCAGAGACAGTGTTGGTTAAAGATTTGAGAGTCTTTCAACAGCACAAAAAGTACATCTATTTATGACTGACGTATCAACATTACATGGCAGAGTATTTTATGTACAAATATCGGCTCTGGTGCAAAACACAAATTCCCCAAATTAACAAACATAATGTGAGATCGTGAAATTGCACAATTTTTACCCATCTTATACTATATTAGTGAAAGCACTGTATGTCTGTCTGGATGTCCTGTGTCCCTAGGGGAAATCTCATTGGTCCCTTGGCCCGCCCGCCCGCCCCCGCACACCTCTCATTGGCCTGAGGCGGAGTGACGGGCCAAAGGATGGACACACACACACACACACACACACACACACACACACACACACTGACTGACACACACACTGACTGACACACACACTGACTGACACCCCCCCACACCCACGCACGCACACACCCACACACACAGTGACTGACTGACTGACGCACGCACACACACACACACACTGACTGACGCACGCACACTGACTGACGCGCACGCACACATTGACTGACTGAGGCACACACACACGCACACACTGACTGTGTGTGTGTGTGTGCGTCAGTCAGTCTGTGTGTTTGTGTTTCTGCGTCAGACTCACTGACGCGCGCACACACACACACACAGTGACTGACTGACGCACACACAATGACTGACGCACACACACTGCATGAAGCTGTAAAGGGGGACAAACAGAGCTGTAAAGGAGGGAGGGGGGGAACTGGATTGATGTGAATGGGGGACAAACAGAGAGAGGGGGAAGGGGAGAGGAGAGAGAGAGGAGCGGGAACATTACATCCCGGGCAACGCCGGGTCTCTCAGCTAGTTCCATATATTATAGACCCCGGCGTGGCCAACTCCAGTCATCATAACAGGTCAGGTTTTCAGGATATCCCTGCTCCAGCACAGGAGGCACAATCAGAGGCTCAGCCAAAGACTGGTAGCAGGACTATCCTGAAAACCTGACCTGTTGGTAGCTCTTGAGGACTGCAGTTGGCTACCCCTGTTGTAGGCGTTGTATTATTAATTGAATAGTTCTTATGTGAACAGTATACAATACCTTAGGACATTGATATTCTTCTAACACTGACAAATGAAAGACCATGACGGGATTGCTGCTTTAGATGCAATACACCACTCATTTTTACCAGTATTTTACTGCTTTTGTTTCTTTTCAACATGCTTCTTTGTAATTGTCAAAGTATATAAACACATGAGGACTGCACGTGCCCTTCAATAAATACATGAACCGGAGCTCACTTGATTTCATTTTGTCCGCAGGCCTTCTTCTTTGTTAAATTGACAAGGTCTTTCCCATACTTCTCTTCTATTACTGCCCTATCAAATATAAAAGAATACATTTCAGCAAACAGCCAACCGGAAATAATAGTTTACACGGTGTTCTGTATCACAACATATCAATATGTTTTCAAAGTGTAAACAATACGCCATCGTGTTTGGTATTTAAATGATGGAACGTGTGTAATGGCTGCTTGCTCCGGGTGTGTGTTTGTACACATATGCAATGAGAATGGACCATACAATAGTATAATTGCTAAATTATTGTGAATGAACTAGAGCAATAATAAGGTGTCAATAATGTTTATCTGCCCAAACAGGAAGGGGTCTGTGTGTCAATGTAGAGAAAGGTTTGCTTTCATTCAGGTTGATTGCAGATTTCTGGAGCAGAGCTGTGGCATACAGTGTTTATAAGAAATCTTTCTTACCTCTGATGCAGCCATTTTTTTGGGGGGGACATTATCTTAAAAGGGAGGGAAGCATGTCCTTCCTTCCTGGCTGGCTTCCCTCCCTTTTTGATGACGTCACATCCTTTAAAGAAAAAATGGACCCAGTCACATGGTACACCAGCCAATCGGATTGGTGGTGTACCATTTGGCACTCAAATGTGACGCCACAGGCCTTATATAAGGCCTGTCCCGTCTCATTTGAGGCCAAGAAGATGTTGTGACAACATCTCCGCTTGTAACTCGGGAAGCAGGGGGTCTCCGGACCTGAAATTAATGCGGTTCAGCTCAGGAGACCCCCTGTTTCCGGCACACTATTATTAAAATGAAGATTAAAACTGCACGGTCGCCTGTACGAGCTGTGCACGGAGATGCAGCTCTCTCTGTGCAGCTTTTCCAGGCTGCAGTTTAAACAAACACTTTCAGTGCGATAAAACTTAGAAAGAAAAAAAAACAAGTACTGCAATCTTGCGGGGTTTTTTTACCAGACTTTAAAAAAAATGTGATTTTTCTTAGTGAATACCGTTTTGACGCACATGTTTTATAGTGCGGTAAGACAATGCAAAGTCTCTCTGGCATCTCTTGTGAGAGAATACAAGATGTAGCCAGGTCTCCCCAGCCTGTCAGCACCCCCCTCACCTAGCTGCCGATCGCGGGTGCCGCCGAGTCCAATGGCGGCTCCGCTCGGCGATCGCAGAGGTGAGGGCGGTCAGGTCCCGGCTCGGGGGTTGCCGGGGACGCGTACGGCCGGTTGCCAAGGCCGCACGCGCGTCACAGGGATCCTGGCGCTCTCGGAGCCGGGCGGGGAGGGCGCCGCCATTAGAAAGGGACTCGCACATGCACAGTGATCGCGCATGCGCAGGAAGGACGCCAGAGCCAGGGAAAAGTCGCGCGAGCGTGAGACTAGGCAGGGAGACAGTGAGGCAGCCCCAGATAGCTTGCGCAGGTGCAGGTCAGGACATAGAAAGCCCGCGAACCCCTAGCCTACCAGGGAAGGCTCTAGGTACGGACTACGAGTCCCAGGAGCCTCTGCGCGCCCCACGTGACACCAGGGAGCCAATAGGGCTTAGGGTCTCCAGGCAGGGAGAAAGATACATTTTTGCGGGTTTGAGCCACGTCAGTCAGTTGGAGTCAGGGAGCTGTGAGGGAAGGAAGGGTGCGGGGAGCGAGTGCAGCTCCTGCATCCAGATAGGTACCCACACCCCAGGTAGGCCCCAACTCCCCACAAGGTTAGTGGGTAATTGAATAGGGACGGCCCAAGATAGGGACGCTGCCCTTATGTTAGTGTGCTGTCTGGTCAGGGTCACGGCTGTCAGTGCCGTGAGGTCTGACAGGCAGGCACCTTGTTGTGTAGCACGTTGCCTGCACGCATCCAGTGGGTCACAGCTTGTTGCTGCAGGCGCTGGGATCATTTAAGTAATAGTCAGGACTGGGGAGAGTTAGGGAAGTGGGGCAGGTTATTAACCCCTGTAGGCCCCTAGGAGTTTCCCCCTAAGCCATCAAGGTTGCTGTGCTGTAGGGACGGCCTATAGTACAGTATTGTCCATGTAGTTAGTGAAGTCAGTTAGGGACTCAGCGGGCGCTGCCTCCGTGTATTGAGGTGGGCGCAGTTCATCGTTGCGGCTGCAGCAGTCCTCCGGGTGGGATCGTCCTGGAGGTGGTTCCGGTGTTCTTCGGTCGCCGGATCCTTTGCGAAGCCAGTTGGAGATCCGAGCACGGGAGTGCTCGGGCAGGTACTATTAAGTCAACAAGTGCACCAACGGGCCCTTAGTTTAATAGTGTCTGCGCAGTCACCCACGTTCTCTCCAAGAGTACGGGACATTGGGTGGGGATTCTCGGGACACTGGGTGGGATCACCTGGTGTTGGGAAAGTGTCCTGCATGACGCAGTGAGTGTCTCCTCTAGAGAGGGACACTGGTTATTATGATATTGCCGTGATATGTTGTCTTGCATGCTAGTAAAGTATCTAGTTATTATACATCACTGTGTATTGGTTATTTGTATGTGTCCTGCGAGGAACCACTCCCCCTATGGTGGGAGCCATCGCAGGTGGAGGCGCTGTATTGAGTAAGTGGTTACCCATCGTATTATAATTGCCCCAGGTTCCCTGTGGTGTAAGCTCAGCCCTCCTGTGAGCCACCAGGTAACGCACAACACACCTGGTAACACCGTATGTTTCTCCGCACCCACAGTAATAATCTGCGAATGGGGAGGGGGAAAACCCGTTACAAACACAATAAAGAAGCGCTCAAAAAGAAGTGTCTAAACTAAATAAACTAATGATGAGGTGCTGCTTGAAGAAAAAGAACTGTTCCTAGCTCTTTGATTCCCCTGAGCAAATCTCTTGTGAGAGGTAAAGTATAAAAAGGAAGAGGAAGTGACAATGAGCAGGAAGTGTCACTGTTACTACAAATGTGGGATTGCTGGGTGACAGAGGGTGCAGATCTGGTTTGCTGACAAGAGAATGTAGGCACCCCTGGCGCCAGGACACCTGGCTTTTGGCAAGGCTGCTAATAAGTGTGTACAGGCATACCCCGCTTTAAGGACACTCACTTTAAAGCTGCAGTTCAAGAGCCGTTTATAAAAATATATATATATATGTAGCCAGGTTCCCCCCTGTCATGGCTGACCCCCTCCTCCCTTTCGGCAGACGCTGTGTGCGAGGGAGTGAGGGGGGGCCGCGCGCGCGAAGGAGCGATCCCTGGTAGCTAGGGACGCGAGCGGCGAGCAGGCCGGTTGCCGGGGACACGATCGGGCCGTCGCTAAGGCCGCGATCGCGTTGCTACCGGCCCGGCGGCTCGGGAAGCAGGGCGCCGCCATGTTAGGGCTGTTGCGCATGCGCAGTGCCCCAACCCAGCGCGGGAGGACCAGATAGTTCGCGCATGCGCGAGATGAGCATGCCAGCCCCCAGGGTGCATAGGGGCAGAGACACCTGACGCCAGGGAACCAATAGGGCTGAGGGATTTGCCTGGGGAGAGATTGCTACATTTCGCGGGGTTTTACAGCCACGCAGGCACTCAGGATCCGGACTAGCTAGGGGTAGGAGGTGGATGCAGGGGTGAGTGACCCTCTGCATTAGGCCAGCAGCCCCCAAGGTCCCAGTTAGGTCCTGAGCCATCTATTAGCTTGTGGAGCTTAGGGACAGGCCCTAGATAGGGACACTGCCCCATTTATTGGTTGAATAGACAGGGACACAGTGTTGAAGCCGTGCGGCCCTGTGAGGTGGGTTCTGGGCTCAGAACACCACCCAAGACCCTGCGACAAGGAGTGACATTGTCGCGCTGGACTTTCAACCCACGCGGTGTGGAGGACCCCGTCGGATCGTGTGGATTTATATCGCGGTACCCGTGGCTGGAGCCCGGGCAGGTAACCTGCAACTCACGTGCACCAACCAGGCCTATCACCAAACATAGTGGCTGCGCAGTCACACACACACATGTACAGTGGTATTTGACTTCGAGGACACGAGACATTTGGGTGGGGGTTACTGGACACAGGGTGGGGTCACATTGTGGGTGGTTAGCGTCCGCCGTGACGCCTAGAGGTGATAGCGTCCGCCGTGACGCCTAGAGGTGATAGTGTCCGCCGTGACGCCTAAAGGTGGTAGCGTCCGCCGTGACGCATAGTGTGGTTAGCGTCCGCCGTGGCGCATGATGCTGTTATGCTGTTTTGATGTTATGCTGTTACGTGATTTGTGTGTTTCCATGCAGTAAAGCCCGTCCTGTTTTATATTCGGTAGTGTTGTGTGGTTGTTCCTGTGAGGGCCTCCTCCCACTCCATTGGGATCCCTCCCAGGTGGAGGCGTTGCACCTAGAGATGTATGATAAAGATGTACCCCAGGTTCCCCAAGCGGAGGCTTAGGCTCCTGAGAGCCACACAGGTTGCACAGCACGTAGTAGCGGCGGTAGTCATAGGGAAGACCCGTTACATTTGGAGGCGCTGCTGAGAGTGAGACCTGGGGTGCCCGAACTCAGTAAAAATGTCGTTAGGTTACACGTTACCTTCCCGCCAAGAGGTGTACACGTGGGCGGTAAAAAGGCAAGTCCCGCCCTCACAAACCCTTGCTGTAGGACAAGTTCCCGCCAATGCCTCATCCTATGAACTATGTTTAATCCTAATGCAGTACCCAGGCTTAGAAGATGCCAGAATCTTGGGTCGCCGCTCCGACCCCGACGGGTCATGGTGCACCGTATTAATCACTGGGGGATGTGAATTGTCGCCACAGCAAGGCCCATCCAACTTGCGTTTCCACGGGGCCCTCAGCTCAGGGTGTCCTGTTATATATCCTGAAATGCCGATAAAACCCGAACCCTGTAGCCCCAGAACAGACCTGCTAGAGACTAGTATGCGCATGTCCCTGTCCCCACCAGAAAGTGTATGCGGGGATGAGGCCAGTGTATTATCCTGTGCTAATTGTCGCTCAAGCAGACGGAGCTCCAGCCCCAGTAGAATGGGAGAAATCCAATTACTAGCCCAGGCCATCCAACAACTGGGTAGGCCCAAGCACGAATCCCCTTCCCCTCAGCCATACCGCAAGTTAAAGCTCTTTTCAGGGGTAAACCCTACTCCCACTGGTGAAGAGGCTTTTGATGTTTGGAAGGAATATGCTTCACAGGTACTGGAAGAGTGGACCTGTCCTGATGAGGTGAAAAGACAACGAATCATGGAGTGCCTGCGCCCGCCTGCGTCCACTACCATCAAGATGTATAAAGATCAGCATACGGGGGTTACCGCACATCAGATGATGGAGTCGCTTACCCGGGCATATGGTAAGGAAGATGATGTGAGTGAGCTATGGACTAAGTATTACAATCTCCGCCAGAAAGAGGGGGAAGACCTATCCGAGTTCATACAACGGATCCAATTGCTCTTGTGGGAGCTACGTTCCCGCCAAGTCATCAAGGCCTCAGAAGTAAATGAGTATAGGCGCACTCAATTCCTGCGGGGAGCCATACCCACGCACCATATCGTGATAATGCTCAGATGCACGCTACAGAAGGGAGAACCCCCTACTCTAGAAGACCTACTGGATGAGGTGAAGGGTCATGAGGCCTATACTAGGTTACATACGCCCAAGAAGGCCAAAGACCCGCGCAAGGATGAGACCAAGGAAGCAACAGTGCCCAAAGCAAAGGGGAGCAAGAGCGGTAAGGATACGGCCACCCCGGAGGTGCCTAGGTCCGCTCCCAGGTCACTTGACGGTCCGGGTCCCCGCCCAGACTTCCGTTGCTTCAACTGTGGCGAGCAGGGCCATGTTGCAAGGAACTGTTCAAACCCCACTAAGGCCCAGACCTACACCGTGACCGTGCGGAAGGCAAGCTCGTCCCTATCAACCATACCCGAAGATGTTGCCGAGGAGTCGGGGAGGCCTTCCACGGAGGAGACGCCCCCGGCCGATGCTTACTGCCGAATAGGGCCCACCGCTGTAATAAGAGTCGTCGTGGAGGGGATATACTCTTCAGCACTTCTGGACACTGGATCACAAGTGACCATCATCTACCGTCCTTTCTACGACCAGCACCTCAGCCATCTTCCCTTGCAGTCAGCCGAAAAGATGAAGTTATGGGGACTGAGTAAAGATGATTATCCCATAGACGGAATAGTAGCGGTCAAGCTGGATATCTTGCAGTTGAACACTAACAAGTCGCATCCCATGCTGGTGGAAGCTTTGGTCTGTCCAGAGGCTCGAGAACATCCCAGTGCCCCCATCATACTAGGCACGAATGCCGATATTGTGAGGTCGGTGATTCGCTCATTCCTACAAGAAGCCGGTGAGCTACCGTTGTCATCCCTGAAGATAGCCCCTGGCCTGCGGGAAGAATGCTATAGGGTGGCGTATGAGGAACAGTATGGTGAAATCTTTAATCAAGAGCGAGGGTTATTGCAGATTCCACCAGGGGGAGTGAGGCACGTGACAGCGCTGATCAAGTACCCCAGTCGGCACGAACACGACCGATACTTCTCGCTAGAGACCCTCCCCGAGTCTGAGAATCAGTGGGGATACCGAATGATACCTGAAGTACGGGATTGGCCATCTACCGTCCCCAGGAAGATTACTGTGTCTATCCAGAACATGTCTCTCCATACCGTGCCGCTAGAAGTAGGACAAAGGTTGGGTAGAATTTATCCTGTGGATCCTGTAGACGACCCAGTGACCGTTCACACTGCCCGTGTGGGAGAAGAGGCCGAGGCACTACAATTCGACTTCGGAGAGTCTCCCCTGGAAGAAGCATGGAAAGAGAAGCTATGTGCTCAGTTGAGAGAGAGACGAGATGTGTTCTCTACTAGTGAGATGGACGTGGGATGCAGCAGAAGCGCTCAGCACACGATTCGTCTGAATGATGACACGCCATTTAGGGAAAGGTCGCGCCGCTTAGCTCCCAGAGATGTGGAGGATGTGCGGGGTGTCCTGAACGAGATGGAAACGGCCGGCATAGTGACCGGATCTCGAAGTCCCTATGCCTCACCGATTGTGGTGGTACGAAAGAAGAATGGGTCTGTTCGATTGTGCGTGGACTACAGAACATTGAACAGACGTACTGTGCCTGACCAATACACGCTACCCCGAATAGAGGAGATTCTCAGCGCACTGTCCGGAAGCCAGTGGTTTAGCGTGTTGGACCTTCGATCTGGGTATTACCAGGTTCCGATGAGCCCTACTGATCAAGAAAAGACGGCGTTCGTCTGTCCCCTGGGATTTTATCAGTTCACTCGGATGCCCCAAGGTATCTGTGGCGCTCCAGCCACTTTCCAACGGCTTATGGAAAAGACGATTGGAGATATGTGTCCGCGTGAGTGTTTGGTCTATCTAGACGACATAATCGTGTTCGGAGCCACCCTTGAAGAACACGAGACTAGGCTGATGAAAGTATTGGATCGCTTAGGGAAAGAAGGCCTGAAGCTCTCATTGGATAAGTGCCGCTTCTGTCGAACATCGGTCACTTATGTGGGTCATATCGTGTCCGCAGACGGAGTGGCCACCGACCCGGCCAAGGTGGAGGCGGTGGTGAATTGGCCAAGACCCGAGAATGTGATGGAGCTGAGGTCATTTCTCGGGTTCTGTGGATATTATAGAAGATTCGTGGATGGATACTCCAAGAAGGCAGCTGTGCTGAACGATCTGCTGAAGGTCTATCCAGAGGAACCCAAGCAGAAGAGGACCCCCCCAAGGACCCCCTTCGGGGATCGGTGGACGCCGGCTTGTGAGGAAGCATTTAAGAGGCTGAAGAATAGTTTAACAGAGGCTCCCGTTCTAGCATATGCTGACCCGGAGAAGCCTTACATTCTGCACGTGGATGCCAGCCTCAACGGATTGGGAGCTGTGCTACACCAGAAGTACCCCACTGGGCTTCGTCCTGTGGCATATGCAAGTAGAAGTTTGACTCCCAGTGAAAAGAATTATCCAGTTCACAAATTGGAGTTCCTCGCCCTCAAATGGGCCATATCTGACAAACTACATGATTACCTATATGGGGTCACCTTCGAGGTCCGAACAGACAACAATCCGCTGACCTATGTACAAACCACGGCCAAGTTAGATGCGACCGGTCACAGATGGTTGGCCACCCTCGCCAATTACCAGTTTTCTATGAAATATAAGCCTGGACCTCTCAATATAGGAGCCGATGCTCTATCTAGGAGATCGGGACTGGGCGAGACCGCCGACGATGGCCCTTGGGAAGAAATTCCAGGACCAGGAATGAGAGCTATGTGTTCCACTGCTGCTATTGTAAACGACCGAGTGGCATTCTCCGAGCTACGAGTAGTGGATTCTTTAGGGTGTCGACCTCAAGCCCTTCCAGAAGCTTACTGCCACCCTGATGGCATGGGTCTAACACAAGACGTCATCTTCACGGTGAAGGAACTGGTACTAGCACAGACACATGACCCTGCGGCTAAGGCTGTCCGAGAGGCCCTACACAAAAATGACTCTGCACTGGTGAAACGGGCTCCTCGCGAGGATGTGGGTCTTCTCATGAGAGAATGGGATAAGTTTGAGATGGATAACGGCCTACTCTATAGGGTTGTTCAATTCCACAATCATCCTGACCGTCGACAACTATTTCTACCTCGGCGTATGCAAGGTCTCGTTTTAAGATCACTACATGATGATCATGGACATTTGGGGGTGGATAAGACCTTGGGTTTAGTGCGAGACCGGTTCTTCTGGCCTAGGATGCGGGAGTCAATTGAACAACACTGCAGAAAATGTCTACGGTGCATTCATAGGAAGACCCTTCCCACCCGTGCTGCTCCAATGGGCCATCTCAAAAGTGCTGGGCCTATGGATTTAGTTTGTATGGACTTTTTGTGCATAGAGCCAGATTCAAAGGGTATAGGAAATGTGCTAGTAGTGACAGATCACTACACTCGATACGCTCAAGCCTTCCCCACGAAGGACCAGAAGGCTACCACAGTGGCTAAAGTGCTGTGGGAGAAGTATTTTGTGCATTATGGTCTGCCCAGCAGGATGCACTCTGACCAGGGACGGGATTTTGAGAGCAAGCTGATCAAAGAGTTGCTAACACTGTTGAACATTCAAAAGTCCAGGACTACTCCCTACCACCCGGAGGGAGATGCGCTCCCTGAAAGATTTAATCGGACATTGCTGGACATGCTAGGCACTCTGAAAAATTCCCAAAAAGGAGAATGGAGTAAACATGTTGAGGCCTTGGTGCATGCCTACAATTGCACTAGGCACGAGTCCACCGGATACACCCCATACTTCATGATGTTCGGGAGAGAAGCCAGACTGCCAATCGACATCCGCCTACGGGTATCTACCGACGGGATACCCAACATGGCTCATTATCGATATGTGCAGAGACTCCAGGACAGTCTGCACCGTGCCTATCAGTTAGCTGAAAGAGCCACCGCTCGACTGAATGCCAATAATAAAAGACGGTACGACCACAAAGTACGCTATAGAGCGCTCCAACCAGGAGACGCAGTTCTCCTACGCAACTTAGGGATTCCAGGCAAGCACAAGTTAGCTGATCGCTGGAGGGAGGGGCCTTTTCAAGTAGAGTCCCAAATGCCGGGCCTCCCTGTTTATCGCATACGTGATGTGAATGGCAAAGTAAAAGTTTGGCACCGAAACCACTTGTTACCTATCTCCCAACTGGGAGAGAGTGAACCTGAAACAGAAACAGTAATGAACGACAGTGAGCCTGAAGAGGCTATTGCGAATCCCGGCCCCATAGATGAGACCATTCAGGATCCTTTGGAGGGAACATCCAACAGGGACTGGTGGGCACCTCCCGAAGGCGCAACAAGTAAGGGGCCAGCTGACAAAGTACCTCCATTGGAATTTTCACCAAGTAATCAATCACTAGATCCTACCACTCCGAGTTTTGTGCCTCAAAGAGACAATGTTCAGTTGCAAAGAGACTTTCCCCAAACTGGTTCACCCTCTGCCAGAGAGTCTAGGCCTCAAGCCTACGATGGTCTGTCTCAAGAGGAAGAAATGGAGACTGAGACTCGCAGGAGTCAGAGAGTGAGACGCCCTCCCACTAGAGTGGCTTATGATTCATTAGGGGCACCTCACTATGAGTCTCAGCAGCAAGCTAAAGCCAAGCTAGCCTCAGTTATCAATATGTTTGTTGAACTGTACAATCTCGTTTAGAGTAATCGTTAAGTTGTACTTTAACACTGCATTTTTATTATATAATTTTTGTACACTGTTGGAAGGTTATGTGGTTCAAGCGAGGACGTTGGAGTTCTCACCAGGGGGAGGATGTAGCCAGGTTCCCCCCTGTCATGGCTGACCCCCTCCTCCCTTTCGGCAGACGCTGTGTGCGAGGGAGTGAGGGGGGGCCGCGCGCGCGAAGGAGCGATCCCTGGTAGCTAGGGACGCGAGCGGCGAGCAGGCCGGTTGCCGGGGACACGATCGGGCCGTCGCTAAGGCCGCGATCGCGTTGCTACCGGCCCGGCGGCTCGGGAAGCAGGGCGCCGCCATGTTAGGGCTGTTGCGCATGCGCAGTGCCCCAACCCAGCGCGGGAGGACCAGATAGTTCGCGCATGCGCGAGATGAGCATGCCAGCCCCCAGGGTGCATAGGGGCAGAGACACCTGACGCCAGGGAACCAATAGGGCTGAGGGATTTGCCTGGGGAGAGATTGCTACATTTCGCGGGGTTTTACAGCCACGCAGGCACTCAGGATCCGGACTAGCTAGGGGTAGGAGGTGGATGCAGGGGTGAGTGACCCTCTGCATTAGGCCAGCAGCCCCCAAGGTCCCAGTTAGGTCCTGAGCCATCTATTAGCTTGTGGAGCTTAGGGACAGGCCCTAGATAGGGACACTGCCCCATTTATTGGTTGAATAGACAGGGACACAGTGTTGAAGCCGTGCGGCCCTGTGAGGTGGGTTCTGGGCTCAGAACACCACCCAAGACCCTGCGACAAGGAGTGACATTGTCGCGCTGGACTTTCAACCCACGCGGTGTGGAGGACCCCGTCGGATCGTGTGGATTTATATCGCGGTACCCGTGGCTGGAGCCCGGGCAGGTAACCTGCAACTCACGTGCACCAACCAGGCCTATCACCAAACATAGTGGCTGCGCAGTCACACACACACATGTACAGTGGTATTTGACTTCGAGGACACGAGACATTTGGGTGGGGGTTACTGGACACAGGGTGGGGTCACATTGTGGGTGGTTAGCGTCCGCCGTGACGCCTAGAGGTGATAGCGTCCGCCGTGACGCCTAGAGGTGATAGTGTCCGCCGTGACGCCTAAAGGTGGTAGCGTCCGCCGTGACGCATAGTGTGGTTAGCGTCCGCCGTGGCGCATGATGCTGTTATGCTGTTTTGATGTTATGCTGTTACGTGATTTGTGTGTTTCCATGCAGTAAAGCCCGTCCTGTTTTATATTCGGTAGTGTTGTGTGGTTGTTCCTGTGAGGGCCTCCTCCCACTCCGTTGGGATCCCTCCCAGGTGGAGGCGTTGCACCTAGAGATGTATGATAAAGATGTACCCCAGGTTCCCCAAGCGGAGGCTTAGGCTCCTGAGAGCCACACAGGTTGCACAGCACGTAGTAGCGGCGGTAGTCATAGGGAAGACCCGTTACATATATATATTTTTCCCATTCTATATGTGCATCAATACAATCTGCACACTGACAAGTGATTAGTACAGGTAGTCCTCGCTATCCAACGTTTTACTTTACAGCGAATGGCATATCCAATGCTTTACAATGCAACCCTATGGGCCGTTTTCGATGCCGGAATGTGTTATCCAACGCTCACCGCCACTGATTAACATGGGACTCACTTTACAACGGTTTCACCATCCAACGCTACTTCCAGAACGGATTCCGTTGGATAACCGAGGACTGCCTGTACAGAAGTGATTTATTTAAAAAAAAAAAACACATGTAGGATATTGCTTGAACTGCTGCTTTAAGTACACTGGCGAGTAAGGACATATTTTCAGTAGTGTCCATATGCTCGCGAGTACGGACACTTATTCTGCCCTACAGACCGCCGTAGTAGTGACGCGCTGATTCTCCTCGCCCAATAGGCAAACGGCATTTTCGCTTTACATACATGCTCTGGACCCATAGCGTACGTTAATGCGGGGCATGCCTGTACCGACAAAACTCTCCCATATATCAGAAGCTAGACATGAGGAGGACCTGCAGATCCAGCATGGTGCAACAGTGCAAACATCCCTTTTCTTATAAATGCTAAAAACATTTTCTTATAACAAGTTTGCGCTTGCTCAAAAAGAAAGCCACTGAAAGGGGAAGACGCAAGCAAGACAATTATATGAAAAGTATTTGCCCCCTCTGACCTGGCCATTTTTTTGCCGCAAATTAAAGATAACAAAGTGACACACAGTGACGCAGAGCTTGAGCCATCTCATCATAATCAGAGCTCATGTAACACCTCCCTAACACCTTCTATTAACACTCCCCAAATCGCCAGCGAGTGCGAACGCCCCAAAACTTGGAGCAAAGACCTTGACGCAATGACGCAAAGAGATGCAAGGTGAACATTCTGCTCCAAATTTGCCTTAATGCGTCACTCCGTAGAAGTTAACTGCAGTAGAAGTCCATTAGATGCACCGGTCTGACTAGTTTCAGTAGTCATTGTAATACTACTGATCAATCTCTGGTGAGAATGCCTTAAATGCAAGATGTGCCTGATACGGAGGCTCCAACTTGTGCAGAACGCTGCAGCTCAGAGGCTGAGACATTTTTCTCACTTTGAGCATATCACTCCCATCCTGTCACCTGGCTTCCAGCGATCTTCCGTGTTTGGTTCAAGTTGGCCATTATAGCCTTTAAAGCCTATCTGCAGTCTCTTTTGATGCCTCGGAGGGATACTGGCTATGATCTCAGGTCCTCAAGAGGGTGGCCTCTCTGTGCCAAGGGTACTGCAACCTACGCTGGGTGGGCGGGCCTTCTCGTGTGCAGCTTCAGACAACAAAATTGTATGTCAATAGAGCTACCTTCTAATACCCTTATGAAAGTCCGTGTTTTGGAATCGAAACATGGCTGTATGAATTAATAAAAGGTGTTTTCTATTGCACTTCCCAGCTCCCATATACATTTTGTCCTACTACATTATTGGTGAAACATTTTATTTTTATATTTTTTTTACATGTGCTCGGCCCTACTCTTTGTTTTGTCTTGTGCATTACGACACCTTCTGTCCATTGATCTTAATGGTATGGAAAGTATCTTCTAGCACTCAATGGTGCCTTCTTGCAGAAGACTGCTTAGTAAATAGGGCCCATGGTCTCCAGAACTGAATACAGTACTCCAGCTGAGGTTTTACCAATAATCAATAAGGGTGGCATCAATACCTCGTTCTTTCTGCTGAAAATACCTCTCCCTATACAACGCAAACACGTATCTCAATGGACCGAGAGTCTCCTTCCACACAAATACAGTATATGATGGTTCTTTGTATTTAACTTCGACAGTGTGCAGAGCAATATCTAGAAAATGTCTATAAAACAACTCCTAGGAATCCGGAGACTTCACAGCAGCATTAGTGCAGCCACGGCGTCATGTACACACGGCACAATAAGCCTCGTCATACATTAGCACGGTCATCTCAGATCCTATGCTACCAACATAGATAATTATACATACCTGTCTTTCAAAAAGTCTTCATATTCCTTACAATTCTTTCTGCCATCATTCATGTGTTGGATGAGAATATCATAGCCAGCGGTGCTAATAATATCAGTACTCTGCAGGCATAAAGGTAACAATGGGACATTAGCAATATGATCACATGTTCTGCCTATAGTTGGGTCCGATTGTTATTACACATGAGACTATGCAGTACAATGTAAAACCGTTCTGACGGAAGTAATATTATTTATTAATATTGACTTCAGGTACGTAAGGCATTCTTTCTACCCTTCTTTCTATGCTGCCCAATATATAGATAATACCATTTAAATAGCTCCAACGCAGGACATCCACACTGATTTTGTTGTGCATTACCTCAGAGTCCATAATACCAATCAATATAACATTGTTCCCCATACTCAGGATTTCTCAACTGCTGTTTGAAGGTGGTGGGTTGCCGGACAGTTGGCCACCGGGACAATAAGCCACTGCAGATGACCCAGAAAGTCTGGGGTATTCCAGGCCATATTGGCCATTCCCCATAACCCTTAAATTCTAACCTTAACCCCCAAAATACTAATCCCTAACCCTAACAATCCTAACTTTAACCTCTAACCCCTAATTCTAACCTTAACCCCTAAACCCTAAAAACCTTAACTCCTAAAAATACTAATCCCTAACATTCCTAACCTTAACCTCAGCTTAAGCAACTTGAAACAATAGTATGACCTTTTGTGACAATTCATATTATTAGAATAGACTTCACATGTAATGAATCTAGGAGATCTACAAAAAGAACCTTAAAACGTATTCCATTGTAAAACACATCTCCTTGCCTATGCTTGAACTTTAAGAAAAAGACCATTTCTTACACAGACTCATCATTCAATTAGCAAAGAGATGTGAGCTTTGAATTACCCAACATCAAGGCACACAGACAATGAAGTTGACGACTTCTACAGTACCTTAAAACCAACTCAACAACAAACTGCCACCTCAAGATAATCATGGGAGATTTCCATGGAAAGATTGGTTCCCAACAGGAAGATGAAACATTAGTTGGTAAGTATGGTTATGGAAACAGTGTTGAATGTGGAGACAGATTGATAGAATTTGAATTTGAAAACTTCGATATTATGAGTTCATTTTTACATTAGAATCCAAAGAGAAAATAGAAATCGAATGGACCCAACGGAATGAAGAATGAGTGTGACTATATCCTAGCTAACAAGAAACACATGGTTAAAAACTGCAACGTCCCTAACTGTTTGACAAAATAAGTGATCAACAATTGCTTCACTGCAAATTACACCTAAATGTGAAGATAGAAAGAAGAAAAAACTGGTTAAAAAGACAAAAATAGTCCTCATCAAGGACCTCAAAATAAGAGCAAATAATTTCAACTACAGCTTAAACATTGCTTCAGTATGTTTGAGATGCCCAGTGATACCTCGACAAACAATGATGAAAACCTCCTAAAGGACAATAAACTATTATATATGACCAAGCAGTTACTGAAGAAGTGACAACAAGGGAATCAATCCTAAAATACAAAAACCAACATGTAATATACAGAGCTGTGCACGACAATCTGCAATCATATAACTGAGAACATGTTACTGCAATAGACCATCAGAGAAAACCAAATGTTAAAGAAGATGAGAAAGCGATTTAGGTGAAGAAGCAATTCATTACACACAAACAGGATGATGAATGAGTAATAAAAGTCTATGCACTTATCATAAAGAGGGTGGATGACTTCATTTCATGTACAAGAACACAGATAATACCAGGCACAATCAGGAGGAAGAGCAAAAAGAAACCAACACTGATACACCATGTATCCTTCCAGAAGAACTAGCAAAGGCGATAAAATCCATAAAGAATGGAAAAGCCCCAGAAAAAGATGGGATAACTGAGCTCTCGAAGGAAGCTGGGGAAGAAGTGGAGAAAATCCTTAGAATGCTCTTTACAAGCAGGACAATTCCAGACCATTGGAGCAATGCCATGGTTATCCTCATTCATACAAATATAATCTACCACTCACATTAGGATTCATAGATTACAAAAAAAGCACTTGTTTCTGCCTACACAGCCATGTTTAATGCATTAAGAAGACAAAGCAGATTATAAAGAATAATGTTAGGATAATAGGGGGCCCCTGCTGCAGCCACACTAATAAGATAGGGTGATGAACGGTGCTTAGGGTGTACATACAGTAGTGAGCAGATAGAGAGAGAACCCTGTATAGCACTCAGGTTCACGCTCTGATGATAGATGAGTGATTTAAAACATAAACTTTATTAATAGCATATATTAAAATAGTGGATGTTGGAGCAACGTGCTGGAGGTAGGTTGATCCTGAATAGTAGTAGCCGTGTTGGCTCCGGATCAGATATTATCTTATATACCAGATATAACTCTATTGGAACACTGGTAACAGAACAACACAGAGATCCTGATGTGGACCTTTGTGATAGGTGTGGGTTCCTGGGTGTGCTAATAAAGGTACTGAAGTAACATATCATACGCTGGCATAGTCTGCGTAATTCCTTTAATAAGGTGGTAGGTATGATATATATATATATGCTTGTAGACGCTGGGAACGAATATAGTATGATTCTCAACAGTCGTGAGTGCAGTCAGCTAATTTACCACTCTGTGTATATTCTATAAAGAATAATGACAAGAAAGACACACAAACCATTACATTACATGAAGATACAAGCAAGATTAGTCTCAGCCAAGGAGTATAACAGTAGGACATTACGTCACCAAAGCTTTCATAGCAACACTTGAAGGATTTTTCAAGACATTGAATTGGGAAAAAGAAGGAATCATAATTGGTAGTGAATAGTTCAGTCACCTGTGGTTTTCAGAAGACATTGGGTGTCCAGAAGACCCCCATCAAAGCTTCAGATAACTCACTGAAGCAAGTAAAAAGATAGGCATCCACATGAATTATAGCAAAATCAAAGTGATGTTCAACAAATGTGTCAACTAAACAAAGGTAGAAATAAAGTAAATAGAACTAGAAAAAGTTGGAAAAAATGGTCTGTATGTTTCAAGAGGTATGCGTGCACCGATGCGAATGCGTAAAAATATTCGCATTTTATGGATCCCAAAAAAACACATGACTATCCCCTAACTAATCATATGTGTCAACTTTTGGGACGCTAACAGGTCCATATACCAACTCCCAAAATTCCCCTCCCCATTAACATCTATTTATAATAATCATGGATTTCCCCCAGGAACCATTCTCATCTTGGAAAGAAGACGTCCTATAAAAACTTTGAGACTTTATTTCTGCGAACTATGCGACTGATTACTGATTACCACTTATCTCTACCTGAATTTCTGAGTTATCTTCAGATAAGCCCCTTTGCTACCACTAACCATCCTAAAAAATCTTGTACATTTGTACATATCTGTTTACATTGTCTAGAGCAGGGGTCGGCAACTCGTGGCTCACGAGCCCCATGTGGCTCTTTGAGTGGATATATGTGGTTCTCGGCCAGCAGGCGCTGGAAGATAGGCCCGGCCAGAGCCTGGAGGTCAGGCCACACTTCCGCATTCCGGCTGCTTGGACCCTCACCTCCCTCCACTCTCTGTACACCTGGTCAAGCCCAACTTCCGCTTCTGCCCATGTAGTCACTCCAAACCACAACTACACGGTATCAGAGCAGGCCTCTCACCATGCCCATCGTACCAAGGTAAAAGGAGTGGGGGAGAGAGTGAGAAGGGGGGAAATAGTGAGAAGGATGGGGGAGAGTTGGAGGGTAAGAGAGAGAGTAAATAAATATGCAGGACCAAGCATATTTTGATTGATTTTGCATATTGAGCAACTCTCTAAAGAAGTCGCATTAAAAGGGATGGTAACTACGATTGTTGTATGTTAATGCTTATATATAAGTATTCGTGTGTGTGTGTGTGTGTGTGTGTGTGTGTGTGTGTGTGTGTGTGTGTGTGTGTGTGTGTGTGTGTGTGTGTGTGTGTGTGTGTGTGTGTACAGTATATGTTTGTATTATGTATGTGTTTCTGGGGTGGTTTCATATTCATGCATGTTTTGTTGCTCTCAACATATTTTGGTCAAAGAAAAAAAAAATGTCCTTCCTTGGAAGGTTGCAGACCCCGGGTCTATCACAGATGCTGGGTCTGTTTTTCAGATTAAAGTTCTAAAGACAGATATATTTAATAGGAAAGAGATCTGGGCAGAGAACTAGGTCTCGAGGAGTAATCAGATATTTGAGAGGCAGCTTTGAAATGATACATTTTCACCACAATAAAAGAACATTTGTATAAGATACTAGACTATGTAAAATGTACCCCATCCTGCTCCAAACTCTGCTGGAGAGGTTGTGACCCAGTGAATTCAATTTCCCATACAGTATATGGTGGTCTTGTCCCAAAAATATCCCTGACTGAAATGTAAAAAAACTTACTTACATGCCCAAATTACGGATATTGATATCCCCAGAGACCCTTGGATTGTTCTGTTGCGTTCACCGCTACCTAATGATGACTCGAGCACATGGAAATAAAGAACACATGCAGCCCACCTCCGGGACTACTAATTCTAATGGATTAACCGGGTGGGCTCACTTTGGTATTACCCCTCCTTGTTGTTTTCAGTTAGGAAACATGCTCTTTAATTATGTACCAGTAGTAATCGTCCGAGATTGTTCTCACCGGGGGCCCGCGCTCTTGTGAGGCCCGCTCTCCCACCCTTGTTGGCGGCCCATCTGTCTCTCTTCAGATAGAGACAGGCGTGGGTGGGTAGAAGGAGAGCGGAGGATGCCGGCTGCAAAGTGTGGAGCTGATCATGGAACAGCTGGAGGGAGGGGAGAAGAGGCGAGAAGGGCTTTCTTCCTGCTTAACCACTTCAGGGCAGCTTCTCCTCTTTGCATCTCCCGGTTCCGTGTGTCTGTTGGTAAGTGTGTGTCTGTGTTAGTAAGTGTGTGTGTGTGTGTGTATGTCTGTGTTGGTAAGTGTGTGTGTGTCTGTGATAGTAAGTGTGTGTATGTGTGTGTGTGTCTGTGTTGGTAAGTGTGTGTATGTATGTCTGTGTTGGTTAGTGTGTGTGTGTGTTTATAAGTGTGTGTTGGTGTGTGTGTATTTGTAATGCATATGTGTGTTTCATGCATTATATGCATGTATATGTTGTATATTTAGTGTTTTTTTATATGTTGAATATAAATGTGTATTTGTATATGGTATGTGTGTGTTACACTAATATTGCATGTTTGGTATGTGTGTATATGGTGTAGTGTTTGTGTGTGTGTATATATGGGAGGGGGGAGGGAGGAGAGAGGATGGGGAGGAGGGAGTAGAGATGATGATGATGAGGGGGAGGAGAAATGAGGAGAAATGAGGAGGGGGGAGAGGTGATGATGATGAGTAGGAGGAGGAGGGGTATAGATGATGAGGAGGGGGATAGATGATGATGATGAGATAGAGCAGAGGAGCACAATCTTTTTCTGATGATGATGAGGGATGATGACGAGGAGGGATGGGGAGAGATGAGGGATGATGTGATAGAGCAGAGGAGCACAATCTTTTTCTCCTGCGGCCCCCTGCCGGCTGTCCCCCTCTCCGTGCCCCCCCTCCCCCTTACCTTGGTTCTGGGCATCATGATGTCACGTTGCCATAGCAATGTGACGTCACATTGCCATGACGACGCGTCTCCAGAAGCCATCTGAACCAAGGTAAGTGAAGTTTACAGAGGCCTTTGCCGCAGATAATCTCGCGTCACCCCCCTCAGTTTGCGCACCCCTGACATAGAGGATCAGGGAGAGGATGGGAGGGAGAAACAATTCTAGACAGTATTAATATTAACGGGGCCCTGAATTTTTTTTGCCCGGGGCCCATGGATGTCTAGCTACGCCGCTGGTTCTCACTACTGAAAAGGAGGAAGCATGCTCTAGTTAGGAGTTCCCGGCACAGTAACTCTGGAGTATGTTTGGACCGGCCGAACCGGACAGTTCCTAGTGAAATCCTGATCACATAGGCATGGAAGAAGCATGCGGTACATAGTTTGTGGGTTTCTAAACCCGAAGCCCAAAGGGTATTCCCAAGAGGCCCATTCAATATATGGCATTACTAACTCTGCAAGAGACTGCCAATTTAAACCTTACTATAGGTAAGCGTACAAGAACAGGAAAGGGGAGGGACACTCCCACTTGTGATGCTAACCAGGAGCAGACAATTACTTTGTGCGTAATAAATCAATAAACATCTTCATGGCATAAGACAGTTCATGAGACCTAAGAATCCGAATAGTCCACCAATAAACACACTCCCATGTATATAACCACTAGCCTGATAGGCAGATCTTATGTGGTAGTCTGGGTACTGTGTGGGACTGATCACATAAATGAAGTAATAAATTACTCACTGCTGACCTTGAGGATATCCTGGTCCTGTCAAGCGTGCTCCTACCGAGAGGTAAATGTAGAACAAGCAGGGAAAACGGCGGTGCATCTGCTGCTGCTGAAGAAGAATTGGAACCAACAAAACTGCAAACTGCAAAGAACTAGGTGCAAAAATGTATTAGTGGCATAATAAAAACAGCCAGAAGGACACTCTAACGCGTTTCACGTGGTATCCCACGCTTTATCAAAGAGGAAATATCACTAACGCAGGGAGGATACATTACCTCCCCTGCAATCACTCTGTGAAGGTTAGCTGGCTGTGTTTCAAAGCTTACGTGCTTCACGTCAGCTACAGGGGTGTGACGCATCCCAAGCTTCCGATTGGCTTGAATAACGTAACGTCATAGGATTGGACAGGGAATTGTGGGTATTTAACTATGCGATCGTTTAGTGATATTTCCTCTTTGATAAAGCGTGGGATACCACGTGAAACGCGTTAGAGTGTCCTTCTGGCTGTTTTTATTATGCCACTAATACATTTTTGCACCTAGTTCTTTTCAGTTTGCAGTTTTGTTGGTTCCAATTCTTCTTCAGCAGCAGCAGCAGATGCACTGCCGTTTTCCCTGCTTATGGGTAAGCGTAAGCAGAAGAACACTCCTTGCTCCGCTATAATATTCTAGAGCTGGTAAATGAGGTGCAAAACAGGAATGAACTAATAGTAAATAGCCAAAAGGAAAAGGTCACTGTGTGCTGCACTCGCATATACGGTGAAGGTTGAGTAGTGATAATAGTTAATAATTAACTTGTATTAAATATTTAGTAAAATGTCAGGATAATAAAATCAACAGTAATAAGTGAATTACACAAATAGATACAGTATACAGTAGATGACACGGATTCAAAGTGTGATTACACCAAGGGCAATTATTCCAAAAAATGGTGTTATAGAAGAAATTGGTCTAAAGAAAGACCAAAATATCCGGAGCTCTAAAAACAGTAATAGTGGTGTCACGCAGGAATCAAATGCTGTAAAATAAAGACATATGTCCAGTACTTGAAGGGTCTATGATGAAAGTCTGCAAGTGCGTGGTTTGTAAGTGCTTTTTTCAAGTGCTTTATTCAATGTCTCAAGCAAAATGGCAATAAAGGGTTAAATTCAATAACCACTCGTATACAGCAGGCAATGGTTGCTTTACTCACGCAACTTCAGACCGGTAAGACCCAATCAAAACCGGAGCCCCGATCCTTCACATTTGGTGGCGGTTCCCCTGCGAAGATCCTGGAGGTAGGTAAGCGCGGCGTCACTCGTGGTAGTATTCACCGGGTGTTGGTCAGGCGATCACGCTGACTCCATGGCACCCTGCGTGATTGTCGTCGCCGTCCATATGCGCGTCCTCCTCAGCTCAGGAATCGCCGAAATCCTCCAAGGGCTAGGTTGCCGTGCACCAAAGCAGCTGGAGCGGGGCGTGAACAATAAGGCAGGAAAAGCCTCTACACAGCGTATCCAGGCAGGTAATCAGCAAGAGAGTATATCCACAGAGGAGCCGAAGCACAGCCACACCAATGGAGAATAGGACACGAAAGTTCTTTCAAGAGTTGATAAAGCGCCCTGTGCGTGAAACATGTCAGAGTGCCATTAGGATGTCTGTCCTTATGCCTTTTTAGCTAATACATTCTTGAAAGAACTTCCGTGTCCTATTCTCCATTGGTGTGGCTGTGCTTTGGCTCCTACGTGGATATACTCTCAAAAAATGGTGTTGCAGTATAAATTCACCATCATCAGTAAAGTGTGTATTCTGTATATAGCAATCCAGTGAAGGTGAACAACTGGACCATCGCTAGGTAGTACATCATCAACACATTGTGGGAAGTCGCAACAATGGAAAACCGCCCGGCCTAACTAAATGACCAAGTTCAAAAATTACAAAAAGTTTGGGCTCTTTGGTACCAAATGTTTGGTCACTCAAAAGATAGTTCCCCACTAATATTGATATGATTTATTATAATTATGTCTCAAATGTAACCAATACAATGCCCACTCTGGATATAGGTCACGGAGATTTCTGTATATGTTCAGGCTCATGCTTCATGAAACTGTCGGCTAAATCTTCTCTGAGATACCAAAGTATGTTCAGTGGTGTTGATTGTTCATTTCTGTAAGCGTGTATCTGCGCTATTGTTTTACCGTGTGCTTTCATTTCTCTCTCCCTCTTTATTTTGTTTCACAGTTTCATAAATGTAAAAATGTAAGTCCTGTTGATAACGGAATAACCACACTGTAAGACAACGACTAATAATAATACTGAACATTTCCTGTATATAGAAAGAAGATTCGCACATTGTTCTGTCTGAAACACGACATACAGTATTGAGCATTTCGACTGTATTAGAATTTGACGCACGCTGTTTTACTATTCTGTGCTGAAAAAAAAAGACGCCTCCTTTAAGGTGACGGAGAAAACCAACGCTGAAAACTGTCCAAAAAAGTAACGCAAACCGCACATTTTTTACTACATAGACCTGCGGCAGTATGCAAATGTGACCCAGCCCCCAACGCCTCTTACTCGCTCCATAAATCACTCATCTCATTGCAGGTAGGCGCAGGCATTCCCAAAAAGGGTGCAACTAAGCTGCGAGTGCGACAAAATAACGACAGCACTATGTCTAGCTTGGCTATCCAATATCAATGCGTGGGAACCTTGGAAATGAAATCAGTAAGAGAAGGACGATGGGATGGAGAGCATTTAGGAGAAACAAGAATTTATTTCAAGGGTACCTCAAAAGGAAAGTGTTTGACCAGTGTATGCAGTCTCTGCTCACGTACAGATGTAAAACTTGGTCCCAGAAAGTATGGAAAGATGCATGCTTGGTATTACCCGAAGAAAGAGGGTGGAAAAAATGAATGGGTTCAGAAAACAAAAGACTATGACATTATCACCAGGGTGAGGAAATGAAAATAGCTGTTGTCCTAATATATCCCAAGAATAAATGACCCTCACTGGACCATTATTGGAAAAAAATAGTACTCGACAGGATTCCAAAGGACATCAAAACACCAAGGCAATTACCAAAAGTAAAATGGGACACAGGCAGTACTTGGAAGACCATTGGGGAGGGGGGTTTAATCCAGCATTGGATCAACAAGGCCTGAAGATGATGGTGACATATATGTGTGTGTGTGTGTGTGTGTGTGTGTGTGTGTGTGTGTGTGTGTGTGTGTGTGTGTGTGTGTCTGTGTGTCTGTGTGTGTGTGTGTGTGTGTGTGTGTGTGTGTGTGTGTGTGTGTGTGTGTGTGTGTGTGTGTGTGTGTGTGTGTGGTAACCAGGGGATCCTGATGACCAAAGAAGACAGCACACTGCAAAGTTGATGTCAAAAAAGTGTATTACACTTTTTTGACATCAACTTTGCAGTGTGCTGTCTTCTTTGGTAATCAGGATCCCCTGGTTACCACAAGTCTATATGCCACATATGGGACAAGCATCTGCCTCCTAACCAAACCGTGAGTGCAAATCTCCATACCATGAGTGTGTGTGTGTGTGTGTGTGTGTGTGTGTGTGTGTGTGTGTGTGTGTGTGTGTGTGTGTGTGTGTGTGTGTGTGTGTGTGTGTGTGTGTGTGTGTGTGTGTGTGTGTGTGTGTGTGTATATATACACACACCATAGTTATATTTATTTATGGAAGTTGCTTTCTGAATGACAAATTGACGTATTCTAATATGTTTAGGCTTCCAATCTTTAGAATGGGACTGCCGTCTATGTTTTAAGAAACAGGGTAATCTCTGTATTTGTCAGTAATATCCTGACCGTTTAGGACTTTTTCCTTTCTGTTCCTTGTCTGTCCACCGGGTGTGCTGTTGTTTCTGTCTGCTCTGGGTTTCCTCTGTTTGTCTCCTCTTGGTGCTCCTGTCCTCTGTCTCGGCCTGTCTTTATAGTTTCCTGTTTCATGTGCTTCCTTGTGTTTGCTTTGTTTGTTATCCTGACTCCTGTTTCTGCCATGACCTGATCTGACCTGACCTGTTCCTGTTTGAGTTCTGGTTACATTAATTAAAGGCCCTTGCTATTGAACTAGATATCCCCAGTCTGTTTCCTGCTAGCAAGTCCCTGTCCTGTTCCATAGTTCCAGTCCTGTTCCTGCTTCCCTGTCCAGTTCCTTCCTTCCTGCCTCCGACCTTTGCCTGTGACCCCCGACAACGCTATCTGCTATCTCCCCACTGTTCCTGTAACAGGTCCTAACTCCAGGTCCTGGAGTCTCTCTCGTGACAGTATTCATGGTTGAGTCTTTTTGATTCTCCCTATATTCCACATTGTCAGGGACTAGTAAAATATTGGATCTCCCCCTCCTCCCATCAATCTCAGAAGGGGATGAATTTTCCCCATTATTCTTTGACTCATTGCGTGTTATTTATCAAAGTGCGATAGTGAAAATTCATCACTAACGCACGACAAGTACCCATTGACTTCAATTGGAGTTTCCATGCGGCAGGGCCTGAATGACAGCTTGGAGGAGAGAAGAGGGAGGATATTATAGACACTTTCAAATATATAACGCGGTGCAGGAGGGAAGCTTATTTCAAAGAAAGAGAAGTGTTAGAACAAGAGGTCATGTTTTGAAGCTGGATGGCTACAGGATCAGGGGATATGTGAGGAGGTGCTTCTTCACAGAAAGTGTGGTGGATTCATGGAAAATAGCCACCCAACAATACGGCAATTAAGAAATACTTGGAATAGACAAGGGGCTACCCTAAATATGAAAAAAAGAACAGTAACGTTCTTATCCACCATCAAATGTGATGTTCATGTCAATGGCAGTTAACCCAGAATTGCAGCGTGATACCCATTATCGGCGCTTATTGAGTCTCAGTGTGTGGTTCCTATCCAATACACTGTGAAATATATTCTCTGTGCTAGGTAACATTTTAGAACCATTCATTTAAATGAAGCTGACCTCTTCTGCAGCACTGGGAAGTGGCTAATGTTTTTATACAGCTGTGCATGTCAGATACAAAGGCATTTTGCATGTGTCAGGTACTGTAACCCGGGGGTGGTGCGCAAACTGGGAGGCACGAGATTTTCTGGGGGTGACGCAGCGGTTACAGGGGCCCCGCGCTCTTCCCATTAAATGAAATGCCAGGGAGCGCGTGCGAGGCCTCTGTAACTTCCCTTACCTGGTCTCTGGCGGCTTCCAGCGATGCGTCGCCATGGTAACGCGGCTCACATGACGTCGCATTGCCATGGCAACGTCATGACGTAAGAAGACACCGGACACCAGATAAGGCGAGGGGGGGAGAGCAGGCAGGGGGGCGCAGACTGAAACATTTGCGCAGCCCTGCTGTAACTGAACACAATGCCATTCTGAAAAATTGAGTTACAGATTAAATCCGACTCTACTACCTCTTAGAAGAGCGTCAGTCTTGCCTAGGGACAGACACACCCAAAATGCCATCTTTGAGTCTGAGCAAAGCTTGTCAAACAAGTTCTATTCGTTGTCTCACGGCTGCTAGGACCTGAAACATATTCCCATCATCAGAGCTCTAATATCCATATTAGTAAAGAATGATGTAGTTACATAGTAGATGAGGTTGAAAAAATACATACTGAATGCAATCGAGTTCAACCTGTGCTAAATATAGATGACAGATACTTATCCTATATTTGCATTTACAGTGTATTGATCCAGAGAAAGGCAAACAAAAAATGTGTAATACGTTGCAATCCCTTTTATCAACATGAGAGCTACTCAAATGAAAGGAGTATACAGAGCCTTGAAAACCTCACAAATCCTGTGTACACACAAAGCCTCAAAGGCAACTTCATCTACTTACTACTAGATTGTCAGCTCTGCGGGGCAGGGATTTCCTTTCCTATTGTCAGATTTTGTTTGTTGCCCTTATTGTATTATAATTCCCTGTAATGTATCATCTCTTTTGCAAAGCGCTGCGTAGATTAGTGGCATAATATAAATATAATTATGCATACCTACTGTACATCCTAAATGGTATTGCTATATAGTGATGTCTACATCTCTAACAGTGATTGTGTATGAATACCCAGTCTTTTCTTTCAGATTGTAAGCCCCTTTGAACAGACTTGACTAATTATTGTATCATAATATGGTAGTATTTGTGTTTGTTATATTATATCAATGTTTGCTACAGTGTTCTTCAATGTTGAAGCCCTCTACATAAATTATAATAAATCATTAAAGACTTAAATGTAAAAATGTCTCCCTTGCTATCTATCAAAAATGCTGGAGCTAGAATAATGTCACTGTCCCCCAGAACAGAGTCTGCACGTCTCCTAAAAGCTGCAGTTCAAGCAATATCCCACGTGTTTATTTTTTTAAATAAATCTGTTCTGTACGATGAGAAAATACTTGTAGCATTTAAAAATATAAACAATTTTAAAGACATTTTTGATGTATTCTAATGTAACAGGCATTTTTGTTCCTATAGCAACCATATACAACGTCACACCCCCTTCCCCTTCTGAAACAGCATCCCCTTTTTGAGCCCTGCCCTCTCTAGCAGTGAACCAAGTGAATCCAGTGCCTGCCTGGTCACATGATCTTCCTCGCAGAACTTTGGCTGTCAGTGCAGCAGAAGATTACCCAATATGCATTTAGTGAACCCCCAGCCGAATCTTCAGCGATCGATTACAGGAGAACGGATCGATCAGCAACTTAGCTAATCACTTGCCAGTGTGTAAATTTTATTGATGCACATATTGAATTTAATTTTTTTATTAAAGACAGCTTAAACTGCAGCTTTAAATCCTAATAACATTCCATCATATTCTGTATCAGCAAAGTTCTCCTCCTCATCTTCAAGGCGCTACCCTCTTCTACCATCTTCTATGCCACTGCTCATCTCCTGCTCACTGCTCATACCGGTCTTCTTTCCACCACGTTCATCTCTTCTACTTTCTCTCACCGAAAACATTTTTACCTCCCCCTACCCACCCTCAGTATATACCAAACACCATTTCTCCCTGCTGTCAAAACAGCAAAACGTGAATACTCATCTTATATGCCTTTTTTTCAAATGTATCAGTCCTGTAGTATTAAATAATCCTGTCTGCATTTCTTAACTCCTAATGCCATTTTTAATGATTTTTTTTTTTAATGTACTGATCATCTTTTGGTTGTTACAGCAACCATTTAGAAAGTCACATCCACTTCCTCTTTTGAAGCAGGTTCTCATACACTTTTTATAGCTCGGCCCTTAGGCAGCAAAGTATCACAATCCGATCTGCTGCTGTATTCCAAACAGCAGACTGTCTATTACACAGAAAGCTGTACCAATAATCTGTTACACGTAGTAATATAATGTTACATGGCAGCTGCAGCATTTCACGGACTGCAGCACAAAGTTAGGAGGTGGCCATTTTGTTAGGCACACAATCAGGATTTTTACAGATTTATAACAGGAGCACCGAACGATTGCCAGCTTAGTTAAGAATGTAGAATTATACACTGTCATATGCTGTACGTATAAAAATAAGAAAAAAGGGGCCAATGTAATAATATTATATGAAAATCCAAGAAGGGAATCTGGGGCTCAACAAGCAAATATGAGAAAATGTATCTTACTTTCTTGTTTTTAAAGGAGATTTTCCCTTGTAATATGACCATATACAGCATACAGATATTGGGCTAGTTATTGATGAAGATAACGCCTTCCTGGTTCTCTGTCTATGAGAATGTACAGCAGCCACAAAAAATGGCGTAAAAAATGTCTCCTAAAACCCGTGTGGTTTACAAACTTAGCCCATCTCAATAGACAAATACTTGAATAGTCAAAGACACTGACATGCTGCCGGGTCGGCGATCCTTGACTTGACGAAGGACTTCTTCAGGTCTGAGGTTTCCAACTTACACCTTGATCAAGCGCGTGGCGCGAAACATGTAGGTGGTCTGTTATACATCCGTTTTAAAAAGGATTAAATAAATAAATACTTTTTACGGAAATCACCTTCTCTCTACTCACCCGTATGGTGGGGTGGCGCACTTTTATTTGTTTTTTTCCCAATGTCATATTTCTGCTTTAAGTCAAACCTAAAAACACACTTATAAAATTAAGCATTTCAATAGCCTGAACTCGTGACTACTTCCTCACGCCCATAAAGGTACTTCCCGATACTCGTGGACAGGAGCTACCGTTTCCTTCACTCTCTGTAAAGCCACTAACATCCCGTTTAGATCGTAAGCTCTGTTGAACAGACGTGGGTGCTTTTGTGTGTGTGATGCATTTATTGCACTTTTCTACACTGTAATGTCTGTTTTGAACTGCGCTGCATATCCTGTTGGCATTTTATGAATATAAATATAAGCGTACAGACCTTATTTAGGGTGCTTGCGTTTCAGTAGTTTAATTATAGCCATATTTACTTAGCCACTTAATTGAAAGGTACGGAAGTAAAAGAACTGGCACGTTTATAAGACGCTGGTTAACCACTTCCTTTCAGATTTTGCAGAATTTAACAGCATTAAAACGGTTGCTGTTATTGCCACGCGACAAACAGTATATGTGTCTGTAGAAGTATGAAACAGACTGAGTCCAGTCACAGAAGAAATAAATAAATACAAAAAGCAGAAACAATTCTTGTTCATAATGGAGCAAAGTAATTCTGAAACATATACAAGTGTAGCCAGGTCCCCTTTGGCTCCCTGGTTCCCCGTTCCTCTTCCCCTTACCTTCACCAGTGAGAAGGCAGTTGCGGGGGCGAGCGCGTCTCTCGGTGGCGTCAGAGGCACGGAGCCGCCATCTTTGTTATGTCCGCGCGGGCGCGGAGGCTCGCGCATGCGCAGACACAACGAGGCGGCCAATATAGGGAGCGGGAAGGGGCATAGATGGCGCTCCGTAGCGCAGGGACTCCCCAAGGTCGCGCAGGCGCAGAAAAGGGCAGTGGCGGCCATTACAGGGTTGCACAGGCGCGGCAGACATAGCGCACACGGCCCAAATTTTAAAGAGGGCCATAACGGACTACAACTCCCAGCAGCCTCTGGGGACTGCCCTATGATCCGTGTCACATGTAGTCAGACAGCCACTGAGGCTTAGAGATTCTCATGCTGCATGTGGATACAATGTTGTGTGCAGCCAGGAAGAGTTAGGCTTCGTCCATGGTTACTGATTGCGTGCTGAGGCGTGCTTTCCCTGGCCTTAGACCGCGCGCCGACCGGGGGCGTGTCAGCGGGCGGGCCAGTGACGTCACGGAGCTGGTTCGCCCTCATTGGGCAAACCGCTCACGTGACCGGCCCTGCGCTCCGGCAAGCGCGAAAATGTTACATTTCCCTAAGACCTACGCTTCCGCAAGCGCGCGGAAGCGTAGGCGAGCCCCTCTCATTGCGGTTGTAGGGTCTCAGTGCCGAGCGGAAGCACGCCTCGGCGTGCCTCCGCCCGCAAGCACTATCCATGGACGCGGCCTTACTAATTTGGGGGTGTTATGCGGGAATTGTGTGTGTGTGTGGCCAGGCGGGGAGTGGGGAATTATGCAGGTTATTGTAGTGTGTGTGTGTGTGGGGGAGTTATTGTAGTGTGTATTGTGGGAGGAATTGTGTGTATGTGTGGCTAGGTGCGGGGATGGGAATGAGTGTGAGGTCGGGGGGATTGAAGGAGCAGGATTGGGTGAGGGTGGGTCACTGAGTAATAGCGGAGGAGGGACAGTGTGAGGAGAGAGGGGGTGTAAGGAGAGAGGACGAGTGAGAGAAGGGAGAGAAATACATGAGTAGCGGGGGTAAATAGATGGGGGTGAGAGCGAGGCGGTGTAAAAGAGGTGGGCTCGCAAGGCCGCTGACATGCTGGGGATGGGGACTCGGTGGAAACTCTAGTCCTGAGCCTCGGGAAAGCTGTCGGAGGCCATGTCTGCGCCTAACATAATGGCCGCCTTTCCGTTTCAATCAATCCTTCAGTCAGTGTAACTCAGCAGCTTCAATGTTTCCCTATATGACTAAGGTTCTCTATATCTGTATCTAATGTTACAGTTTACCGCTCAAGATGCTGGAAACATTCGTTAACAAATTATCACAAAAAGGAAAGTGAGGCAAAGATCTGGTACTGCTATGGAAACCAAAGGATAACCGAATTAAAGAATACCAACAGCGCTACACGCTAAACAGCGTCCTCATTAAATGATGGTGATACCAAACAATTGATTAATACCCATAGTGTCTTAAGGTGAAGACAACGGTTGCAGCCTAAAAAATCTAGGGCTTTCTCAGAACCCCAAAAACAGTCACTGTGTGTAGACGGTTCTCTTGGGCGCAGTGAGTCAGTCCAGAGGTTATATGTAAAAAAGAGAAGAAACAGAAGCGAGCACAAATTGTGTAATAAATTCAAACAATTGGAATTCTTCTTGCAGTTCTATCATTCTTGAACTCAGACTTTGCTCCTCTTGAGTTTTATGCTCCTCTCGTGGGTCTTTATATCCTGTCATAAGTCCTTAACCGATCACCAACCAGGTGTTTTTTGTATGTTTTTCTATTTTTGTTCCTGTTTTACTTTTTTTTGTGTGTGTGTTTTGTTCATGTTTTATCAATAAAGTCATCATTTGTATTCCTCCACTGTGGGCTGACCTGAGAAATCCTCTCTTCAGAGGGATAATCAACATTCCCTACAGTATATGCTCATTAATAACCACATAAATGTGAGTATAAATCTATACTGATTACATCAATAAGCTGCGGACCAGGCAGACTGCGCCAGTGTTTGTTTTCTATAGTGTTGTAGGATTATTAATATATTCCTAGCTTCAAATCACGCACAACATACTGTAGTCTGTCACACCTTAGGTGTAGTTCTGAGAATCAATATTGTATACGTGATACATTTTCTGTTTGTTAGTCCACATTTATTTTATTTACTATACTAATAAAGTTTTATTTTAAATAATACACCATTACACCGTTGGGAGTGCTATAATAGGGGCCTTTCTTTTTCTACCTATTTGCATAGGTGGGTTCTTCTCTTCAGTATTTTAGCTCCAGCACCCCAATTTTCTTATTAGACAGTAGCGAGAGTGTTTTCCCCTCTTTCCCCTCCCCATTCACATATTTGAGCATAAAACTCAAGAGGAAAAAAGTGTGAGTTCAATTATTATAGAACTACAGGAAGAATTCCAATTGTTTGAATGTATTACATTTATTACACTATTTGTGCTTCTATCTATTCCTTCTCTCTTTTTTTTTTTTTTTTTAACATATAACCTCTTGACGGACTTACTGCGCTCACAAGAACCATCTATACACAGAAATCAAAGGATGCTTTAAACGAATTAAAAATGGCATTAAGAATTGAATTGAAAAAAAACACAGTCACTATTATCTAATACTACAGTACTGATTCATTTTAAAAAAAACATTTAAGATTTCACATTTTTTTTGCTACTTTAAATATACTTTGCATATCCAATTTAGCATATATTCTACTGTAGGTATCTCAGGTTATTTTAGTGGATATGCGTTACGATTACTCTAACCGGGGGCATAGCAAGGGAGGGGCTGAAGCAGGCAAGGCCCACTCTAAAATTCAATATTCCCGCCTAAAAAAATTCAGTCCCTGATTGGTGCGCTGGGCAGGCTGTCAGACAGAACTTCTCACTCTCGCCCTGCGCAGCCACATATAGAGGCAGCAGCGGCGGCGAGGGAGTGAGAGCTCCACTTGAAAAGGGAAGGAGGGCGCAGTGGTGAGCAAGCACGAAGGAGAAAGTAGGGGCTGTCACCCACTGCCCCCCATGTCACCCCTCATTATCCAGTTCCCCATGTGTGTCCCACATGTGACACCCCCTCTCTACTTGTACTTTGTGCCATCGTATAGTGTGGTTGGGTTATAATCTGAACCAGTGTATAGTGCAGCTAGGTTATACTCTATGACTCCTGACGAAGCAAATCGCTCCACCCCTATTAGAGTTATCCGCTACAACACGGATCCACTTATAACACGGACTGAGCGTGGCTCCCCATTTAAAAACATCTTTTTTTTTTTTTAAACATTCAATGCTTTATTGCTAACGGACACACACACACACACGAATTGAACATGAATACATTTGATATAATACACATGCAGGAATCAAACCCAGGACCTTTCATATGCTAGTACATTAGTTTTAATGTGTCACTCGCATCTCTCACACATGAGGGAGGGTTCAAAAAAACGGATGACACGCTCCAATACTCCACAGCCGCACAAATCGCCTCTCAGCAGGACACCAGAAGAGCAAATGCATATTTTAATAGATTCATCTGTTAAATCAGGGGACAGAGCCTCCTGGGTGTGGGTGTAGCTCCTTAGTGGCAGAGTTCCCAAAATACCTCACGCGTTTCATGGGATAAACATGAAGAAGTGGGCGTGAACCATGAAACGCGTAGGACTTTGTATATTTTTAAGATTTATAAGCTATACACTGTTTAGCTTAAGTTAGCTTAGATCACTTTTTGACTACTCTCTTGGATACCTTTTGTTTCCTGAAGACACCTTATGGCCCATTTACTTGAATAGACCTTAAGGTACCTTTCAGCATCTGAAGGTGTCTTATTGAGAAGCACCACTTAGTAAACATAGCCCCTTGTGGCCAATTCAAATGAATGGCTTTGAGCCTTAAGGCTCCTGATGGACATTCATTTGAATGAGTCATAAAGTGCCTTACGGCTTAGCACTGCTTAGTAAATCCAGACCTTGGTTTCTTGACCTCAAATGCAGGACTGCTAACTTTTAGAAGTTACAAACCCCTTCATTGTTTTTTCACCTAACGTAGTGGTTCTCAAACATCTCCCAGGGACCACCAGGTTTTATAAATAACAATCCACCTGCAGACAGGTGAACACATATTATCTTCACAATTAGAAATTATTTGGTTGCCTCAGAAACCAGGTCTGAGTCAGGGTGAGAAGATGTCTGAGGACCAATATTCTGGAAAAAGACTGAAAAGCCATCACATTCCCTCCAGAAAATTATATTTTTTATTGTTATTCGAGGTTTTGTTTGGGGGGTGGGAGGTCATCATTACAGAATGAATCAGACATTACAAACTTCAGCAGCAATGTTTTCAGGATTGCATGTTAGCACTTTTACTTGTCAGCCTAAGTACTGGTCTCTTCTTCCTTTAAAAATAATACACAACTGTCCCACCACTAGTTTTGGAAGCAATGATGACTCATATGATTATTGAGCATAACAGACTCTAGGACACTGACCAGCATCCATAATTAGTTTTATAGACTGAAGGGCACCCAAAGGTTCCTTCATTATTATAGGCAAAGACGGGTGGGGAGCCGTGTTGGTCCTTTCTTCCATGTAGTGACAACGGAGAGAGGGAGTAGGTGATATGATACTTTTTTATTGGACCACCAAGTAGTTGACATGTTACAAGCTTTTGAACCTCTCAGGGTCCTTCATCGGGTTGAAGCTTATAACATAATCAACTACTTGTTGGTCCAATAAAATCAAAGGTATCATATCACCTACTCCCTCTCTCTCCTGTTACTTTATTAATATATGTATAGAAACACTGAGTGTAAATATGGTAGAAACTGCAGGTCCCTATGAAATACAAGGATCCATGACACTCAGTTATTAGACTTTTATATTTAAGACTTAAGACAAGCACACACAAAATGTCAACGAATTTACAATATATATTTCTATCATTGAGAGTAAATTAAGGTAATTATACCTACGTGCGATCAGAATTCCAAAATGTACTGATTTAGGCCGAGCTTTACATAATTTCTTAGAACATGAAAAAAGGAACACAACGCGCAGTATAAGTATAGAGTGTAATTGACAATAATAAAAAGTATGTAGACACAATATAGTAATGTGTGGTGAACGAGTCAGTTCTTCCTACTTGCCGGGCCAGCTAGACGTCCACGACAGTGCGCCACCATGCACTAGGTTTGTGATCCAGGGAGCAGATAAGTGTTCTCGTGTGTTAACGGAAGAAGAAGGGAGCAACGTTGATTGAGAAGACCCTAGGGAGTGATTCATGCGTGTTCATACACGTCAGACCCTACCACGTCGGAGTCTCCATCGGACGAAACCCGGACGTGCCCAACATACTGTACACACGGCACCAGATCCGTCCCAGCGTGCGTGGTCCAGAGGTGCTCAGTGGCGCACTGTCCTTGACGTCTAGCCCGCCTGGGAAATAGGAAGAACTGACTAGTTCACCAAACATTACTATATTACAAGTGTCAACATACTTTATATTTTTGTCAGTTACACCCTATACTTACCTCCGGTGCGCTTTGTGTTCCTTTGTTCACGTTTCCCGGAGATTGGTTTATGGTAATACCATGAGGAGTTTGAAGGGCTCCCGCACAGCAGCAGCAAGGAGTCTAAGCCACTTGTATTTATATACATACATCCAGGAAGCACGAGCCCTGTTTCATTCTTTCTCCATCATTTCTTAGAACATTCATAATCACGCACATGGATTCCCTGCAAAAATCCTTTGAAACCTGCTGGAGGATTCGACAGTGAAGTTTGTGATTACGATGAACAAGGAAGAAGAAAGATAATTGAAAAGATTATTAAATGCTGAGATGAGCAGAGGCTTTCATTCAGCAAAAATAAGGACCTCACGTAGTCAATGCCTTCCCTTGAATTGGCTGTACGGTGAAGGCGTATTATGACTACTAACTATTGGCCACTATCGCTTGGCCTTCAAATGACCTAATGTGTGCTCTTTATGTATCATGACACAATGGTCTCACAAACCTCCAGTGGCAGCAAGGGAGCAATTTATAAGCTATATAATTATTCTCTGACAAATATTTATCAATTATTTTTCGCTCAGCACCAACATCTACATAAATATAATTTGACTGGGTGATCAACTCATTCAAGATCCATCATATCCTTACATTATACATTACATTTTTAAGAATATAAATCTTACTATACGTCATCCTTCTAGGACTAAAGGCACACCAGAATCTCCATCATTCTATCCTTCCATTTAGATACTGTGCAGAATATCACCATATCCCAGGCCCTGTGCAACCTTTCGGAGGAAACATTACAACATAGTATCACAGGGTGCTAAAGAGACATGATAGGGTCTGAGGGCAAAACTTAAGATCCGGTTTAGTTTAATCATTTAGGAACATGATTACTATGTTTCTTGACTTCCTTAATTTTCAAGTGGCATCATATCTTCCACTGCATTCATCAGATCTGTAAGTAGCATCTACCTTCCTCTGTGCAAGTTTGGCATCAAGAAGGCTATGCAGCTGGGTGGCCAACTCCAGTGCTCAAGGGCTACAAACAGGTCAGGTTTTCTGGATATCCCTGCATCAGCACAAGTGGCTGAGCCTGAGTGAGCCACCTGTGCTGAAGCAGGGATATCCTGAAAACCTGACCTGTAGCCATTGAGGACTGGAGTTGGCTACCCCTGGCATACAATATATAAGGTCTGCCAGCTACAAAATTGGTATAATACTGGTGTAAAACTTGCAGATCCAGGTTTATCATAGAGATCGGAGACTTTGGGTGGGTAAAAACCAAGCTCTTCCCACACACCTGCAGCTGGGAAGACCCCCCAGAAACCCTCCTGCCTGAAACTGTCAGATACTGAATGTAGGAAAACCAATTCTTTGTTTTTCCTCGAACGCGGATGAAAATGTAGAAGAATAAGTGAACATTTCAGCCATGTTTAATGCTGTGTGACAGAGTGAGATGGAGAGAGAGGCAGGAAGAGAGAAGGAAAGAGAGTGCGAGAGAGACAGAGAGACAGAGAGAATGAGATAGAGAGAGGGAGAGCCAGAGAGAATGAGATAGAGAGAGGGAGAGACAGAGAGAATGAGATAGAGAGAGACAGACAGAGGGAGAGACAGAGGGAAAGACAGAGGGAGAGGGAGGGACAGCGTGAGAGACAGAGAGAGGAAGAGACAGAGAGTACAGTATATAATACAGAGAGAAAGTGTTAAGATCATAAACTGTAGAGCAAAAAGGCGAATGAACAATAAATACTTGGGCTGAGTCCCCGGTGGTCACGCGCCACACACCTCAGCAAAGCCCTCTATGGGGCAGGCCCAGTGGCTGTGTGTGGGGGTGTGCAAAGCGCTGTGATGCCTACGCTAGCAAGGAAGACTAGACCTTTGTCTTCCTGTGCAGCGACGCGGTCACGTGCTCAGCGGTAAGCCAATGGCAGGGCAGATAGCGAGGACTGTGGGCGTAGCCATAATCAGGACCCACTGCAGATTTGATTTTATGATGTTGCGTGATCTAATTCATATACTACTCGTAATCCAAAACCAAAAAATGTATAGAACTTAAACAAAACTAAAACCTGAACATTTTTACACGGGAAAACTAAAAACACCATGGTCAGGGAGCATCTGTTATCAGAGAGACAACAGTAATGGGATTATTTTGTATGATATCCCTGCTTCTGTTTTTTGCCACAATTGATACTGCTTAGATACTTTAATAAATAGTGGTTTAGATGTCTTTACATTCCTGGATATGGGAAGGCACCCCCTGCTTCCAGAGATACTTACCTCAGTAGGGGGTGCCGGGAATCTCTGCAGGTAGTTGCTCTGACGGGGCTTGTTGGGCTAACATAATGGCGGCTTTAAATGTCCCCCGTTTTGCAGGCCAATTGGAAGCTGCATCATCATCCCTTTCTGCTTCCTATTGGCCTGCGTGACCAGGTCCTTTAAAACTTCGGAGCTGATACCGATACACACTGCGGAGGTAAGTATCTCTGGAAGCAGGTGGTGCCTTTCCATTATATATACTGTGCAGGGGAGCTGCTCAGCTGGTAGGCCGGAGCTCCGCGTGATCGGGAGTGTGGGGGAGTGTGGGGGTGGCCATTTTGTTAGTCGCGCATCTTAGAATGGCTCCGCAAATGCAGCAGCGGTACTACATGTCCCAGAATCCTCAGGTGGGAGGGAATACCACATGGGACTGCCCCAGGCAATGGGATTCGCGCAGGAGAAAGGAACAGGATATCCTCCGAGAGCGGGGAGCACGCGCTTCAGTTCTGATGGAGGAGCGAAGGGAGAAGGTTGTGTCTAGGGAGCAGTGCTTCCTGGACTAGGCCTAGACTTTGTTAGGCCCTGAGACACCCTTAGGGGAGTGTTGCAGGGAAGGGTCAAGATAGGGACTCTTCCCATTATTATTATTACTGCGCAGGTGACCGGACGGCCACGCGGCGCTCTGCGGCATGGGACCAAGCCACAGGACCCTGAGACATTGTGTGAGACCCTCTGGCTGGAGCTCACACTGCGTGGAGGATCAGGACCCTTGGGAGAGAGGGGATTTGTGTCGGAGGCCCTGTTGCGTGGGACCCGCTCCAACACACCACGCCACGACAAGCAGCACCTGGGTACTGGAGTTCCCAGGCAGGTACCCAACGTCCACCAACATCTACAGGCAGTAGCGCTACCTCACACTTGGGTTTTATTGCTGGGACGGACACCAGGGGAATCCCTACATGTTGGGGTCACTGCACTACACTGTCACATGGTACTGTGCTATATGTGTAGCATTGTTATAGTAAAGATCAGTTATATTCAATAATAGCATGTTCTTGTATAGCGCTGCTAGTTTTACGTAGCGCTTTACAGAGACATTTTGCAGGCACAGCCCTGCCCCGTGGAGCTTACAATCTATGTTTTTGGTGCCTGAGGCACAGGGAGATAAAGTGACTTGACGAAGGTCACAAGGAGCCGACACCGGGAATTGAACAAGGTTCCCCTGCTTCAAACTCAGTGCCAGTCAGTGTCTTTACTCTCTCTCGATCTCTCTCTCGATCTCTCTCTCGATCTCTCTCTCGATCTCTCTCTCGATCTCTCTCTCGATCTCTCTCTCGATCTCTCTCTCGATCTCTCTCTCGATCTCTCTCGATCTCTCTCTCGATCTCTCTCTCGATCTCTCTCTCGATCTCTCTCTCGATCTCTCTCTCAATCTCTCTCTCTCAATCTCTCTCTCTCAATCTCTCTCTCTCTCTCAATCTCTCTCTCTCAATCTCTCTCTCTCAATCTCTCTCTCTCAATCTCTCTCTCAATCTCTCTCTCGTTTTGTTATTGCTTATTGCTGTAGTATTGGTTCCTGTGAGGGTTTATCCCGCTGACGCTGGGATCCCTCATTGGAGGAGGCGCTGTGCACAAGGAGATAGAGCTCACCCCTTAAGCATAGGGAAAGGGGGCTACATAGATATGTCTCATCTTCTCATATGTCTTCTCTTTCTAATGCCTATCTCTTCTATTTAACTCATCTCACTAAACAGCACTCTTCCGTCATTGATCTACTGTAGCCTGTGTTCTCTTTCCCTGTCTTCACTGACTCACCTCTCTCTACAGCAGGCAGAACAAGAAATACAAGATGATTACGAAACCGGAGTCACGGTAATATAAAATGACTTGCTCAAGGCCACGAGGACAGTGTCCTAATCCCTCATCTCTTGTTCCTCAGTCCTATGATACGGCTGCTAGAACTGTCAGATGTCTGGGACAATGCTGAGATTGAAACACACAAAGTACAGTATACTGTACACACAATCTCTGCAAGATCTAACCCCAGAACCCACCACATCATATATTTATATATATGAAACAAACAGACACCCCAAATAAGCACTCGAGCATATCCTAAAATTTCAAGGTTTATTAAAGCAATAACAATAAAATACACAACATGAAGTTATAATATCCTGAGTAGACCCTTTCTATCTGAACCGACTACCTGCAGTAAATAAATAAATATATATATATATATATATATATATATATATATATATATATATATATATATATATATATATAAATATATATATATATGTAGGTTTCTCCCACCCTCTGGGAGATTCTGCCATTACATGATGTATAGTGCTGGCTGAGTTTGGCCATCCCGCCCCTGCCGGCGGCCCTGTACATCAGTGCCCACTCTCAACACTCGAATGGAGTCATTTTTTGCTCTACGTAGATGTGGGACCCGGCCCCCCTTGTTGCTTCGGGATCATAATTGGTATTGGTCCGATTACTCTAGGCCCCTACGGAAATCACGGAGGGTATTTCTTGCATGAGCCAATACCGTTGGCCTGTTTGGGAACTGCCACTTACATATAGACCGGTGAAGAATATTAGTGCAGTTAGAGCTGATTCGCCGACGCCCGGGAGCCCTTCTTCCTCGGGCCCTCTGTGGTGTGCCAAATTCCTTTTCCTTAGCTATTTAGGACTCCATTCCTTTGTTGGGGATCATAACTTAAAGGGCACTGTCCCTGTCTACAACCAACACACAAGAGAAAGAACTCAGCTAATTAGCACTCAATGACCTATAGTGTGTAAAGTGAGGGAATTAAAAGTAATCTTTAATAATGATTAAATTAAAATAAGTTGTGCCACAAAAGAACAAACTACTACATTACACAAGACCAAATGCCAAAATGGTGATGTCGACTGCATAATAATGGAGTAGCGCCACGCTAAGCTGAAAAATAGCCTGTGAGATACGAATATACAGATATAAGGGGTATATGATGTGCCCAAATAGTATGAAAACACGTATAGCTATATCAGGGGATTGGATCATAGCCACGATGAGGGTGAGCAGCCGTGGCCACGAAGATTAGTTGTGGTTAGTTAAGCCTAAATAAAGCTCTATGGTGAACAAGTGCCAGTGGATATCAATTACAGCAGCATAACAAGCTGCAACATTTGTATCTACTACAGTAACACATTTTCAACACTGTTAGTGTGCCAATATATGTGCTAGCATTTGCCTATTACAAAGCACCCGTTGGAAAAGGGTGGTGTTTTAGTCTAAAACAGTGATTTATTCACACTGACAACTTCAGTCAGCAATTAAGTTAAGGGGTGAAGAGAGCTACAGTAACCTTCACCATAGAGCTTTATTTAGGCTTAATTAACCACAACTAATGTACGTGGCCACTAATGCTCACCCTCATCTTGGCTATAATCCGATACGCTGATATAGCTATACGTGTTTTCATACTACTGTATTTGGGTAAATTATATACCCCTTATATCTGTATATTCGTACATCACAGGCTATTTTCCAGCTTAGCGTGGCGCTACTCCATTATTATCCAGTCGACATCACCATTTTGGCATTTGGTCTTGTGTAATGTATTTTGTTCTTTTTGTGCACATCTTATTTTAATGTAATCATTATTAAAGATTACTTTTAATTCTCTCACTTTACACACTATAGGTCATTGAGTGCTAAGTAGCTGAGCTCTTTCTCTTGTGTTCGCTATCAGTACATTTCTCAGCACAGCACCTTAACCTTCATACTCCAAACCCACACGGCATATAGCTGAGCAGGGGTACCTACCACCCCCTCCCCCTCTCCCATTAGGTTTACCCTATCTACAACATAATAATCAGGGGGGCCTGGTCAGTGCTATTACTTTATAAACATTACTGTTCCACTCTCCCCGAGGCTCCTCTCATCTTGGCCTCCAGGAATCTACCCTTCTCAAACCTACCCCTTCTCTCATATACTCTGTGACGTCATGATCCCATGGCAACACAAAGTGGGGCCCGATACACTCCAACCTTCCAGTAACCCTTTAGGAGAGGGGTTACATATACATTACATACATTATAAGTGTAGCCAAGGCTGGTACTGGCTATCCTTCTGCCCCTCCTTGTCATGTAAGTCCTGATAGCTGCAGGCAGTGGCAGGCTATAATCTTGGGTTTTCCCCACCCTCAGGCAGCCTCCCTGAGTGACAGGGGTGGAGGTGACACTTGGTCTGTTTGCTGCCAATCCGGGTGCAGACCTTGTGCTCTCCCCTCTGTGCTAAGGAGGAGGCATGCAAAATGATAGTAAATCCAAATCTCTCCCAGCTTGGATTGAGACGTGCTCTCAGCCCCTTAGGGGTTTGAGGAGAATACCAAGCAGGATTGCAATGCCTCAATTCTGAGAAGAGGTCAGGCACCATCCATAGGTCTGGGACCTGTGCTATAATGGACTGCATTTACTGTAATAACATCGGCAGTGGATGCTATGCAATAAAGATGATCCTGTTTTATATACCCCTGTCTTAGTCTACAGTCTATTGGGTAGGGGTATGAATGATGACTTTCCCAGCGGGGACTGTTTCCAGTCACGGTGGAGCCTGCTGTGATTGGAGGCGTTGCACCAGATAAAGAAGAACACGGCCTGAAGACATCCCAAAAGCCTGTCCTGTTTCCCCATACCATCGCGGACCCTCAGCATCTCCAGGAACCAAACAGGTATGAAACACAACAACACCGGTAGCAAAGGCCAGATGTCCCAGGGGGGGGGGGAGGGGCGGGAGTCAGCACTACATAAGATGTCCCGTTTTATTATCAAAATCCCCCATGAGATTCGCCATCCTTGACCGGCAGGATAGAAGATCAGTGGGTGTTAGGGTATTCTTTGGAATGTTGGTCACCTGAGACTTATTTCAGCATAACATACTTCATACACAAAAAAGGAGGCCACGGTTTAGCAAAGAATGCTAAACATTAGACTCGTGCTGCCCCTCCCACCACATCGATATTTCCGTATCTTAGGCTACAAGATGGCCGCTCATACAGTATCCCCTCATGTCTACTTGAAAAGCTGCATGCAAATTGTATGTCGCTGGGCCTTGTACAAGGTACAACATGATGTTTTTATTATAGTGTGTAGTCCCCAATTCACATCCACATTTGCACTGACCCCTTAAAGGAACCTCGTGCCTGTTTCTTCCCCTTAGCACATGTCCTTAGCACTTGTAAATGGGATAATGAGCAGTCTACGTACGGTATTCCAAAAATGAGCTTTTGCCGCCAAATTTCAAATGGCAATAAATTAAATCTGAACCAAGCGAAGCAGATCCTGCATAACCATGGTATATCTTTTACTGTATGGAGAGAATATTACTTTAACAAGTCGTTACTGCTTCAGGGCAAATAGATCATGTTAATCCAACCAGACTTCTTTCATTGTCATTTTGTATGTGTGATGGTGCTCTAACAATGCTAGGACCAGATATATGGAAGGGAGTGTAGACTGGGTATATGATAAATGATAGTACTAAACCTTAAGTGGGCATAAGGTACCCTGAAGGTTGGGGTGGGTTGTCCAAAGACACCCCCCCCTTCCTCATTGGGTTAGCCCTTGGTATGTACTCACGTACTGTTCTTCCCAGAATCTCCCTTCCACGGCGTGCAGCTGTTGATATAAAAGTTCCAAAGGCCAGGGTGTGCAGCGCACAGCAAAGATGATGAGAGCAGGTCTTGCAGTAAAATTCCTTTATTGGTAAGTCATCTGGGTGTGGGACAGCAGCAAACTTCAACGCGTTTTGTTCTGGAGAACTTTTTCAAGAAGTGCTGTATGCTATATTATCACAGGTTTAAATACAGCTGCCCGCCGGGTTTTCGCGCCAAAGATGACGTCATCCGCATCATCAGGCCAATGAAATCATGTGTGCCGCGCATGCGCCGCGCGCCGGAGCCTTGGGAACGTCTGCAGTCTGCAGTCCTATATTGGGTCCTTCAGACTCTTTGGTAGCTGGAGGAAGCGTCCGCGCATGCGCCAATACGGGGAGCAGGAGAGGGGCACACGCAGCTCCCAGAGGCGTGCTCTCAGTGTGGGGGCCGTCCTGAGAGGCGCACTGCACTTGATGAGCGCGGCTGGGGACTGCGGTGGCTCCTGGAGTGATCCGGTGCGCGGCGCATGCGCGGCATGGACGAATCCTATTGGTTTGATGACGGGCCATGACGTCATGACGTGCCGAGCGTGGATGGTGCGGCTGGGACTGCAGACGTTCCCAAGGCTCCGGCGCGCGGCGCATGCGCGGCACACATGATTTCATTGGCCTGATGATGCGGATGACGTCATCTTTGGCGCGAAAACCCGGCGGGCAGCTGTATTTAAACCTGTGATAATATAGCATACAGCACTTCTTGAAAAAGTTCTCCAGAACGAAACGCGTTGAAGTTTGCTGCTGTCCCACACCCAGATGACTTACCAATAAAGGAATTTTACTGCAAGACCTGCTCTCATCATCTTTGCTGTGCGCTGCACACCCTGGCCTTTGGTTCTTTCATTGTCACCAAACTATGAATGAATGTGCTGTAAAGGTGTCTTCTCCTTGTCATGCAAGCTTGACACACATTCCTCTCAGTTTCACCTCTGAATCCGTGGCTATTCAATAGGGGACGGTATGTTTTGTGCAGGGGAATATTTAATTAAATATTACACTCAGACTCGGGTGCAAAATTCTGCGTGGCAATAAATACCACTGTCAAAAGTAATCAAAAATCGAATAATGGCTCATCGGTTTTGTGTAGAAAACCCACACATTAAGCGCTTGGCTGCCAAGGGAACCACCTGTCTTGTGTCTCCGGGACTGAAAATTAGAAGAGGATTTCTTCACGGTGTGCGGGCAGGGGGAGATTAGGAGATCCATGGCAAGCTTTTTATTTTTTGGAAAATCTAAATCTGGCTGGGGGCTGAAGGATGTGACATGTCACAGATTCTCCCAACTGATTTGGATATATTCAATGTGATAAGCAGGGGAATATGTATAAGACGATTACAGACGTGCTAATTAATGCAGCGTTGGGCACATACATGGTAATGATACACATTGGTACAAAAACACTCGAAACCAGGAGGTGTCATTCACATTCAAAACACCCTCTTTTTTTTTACCAGGATGAGAACCAGAAGGACCCCAGAGCCGAACAGTGCTATTTACAACTCCGATGACCCCCTGGTTCCTGAGATACATACCGGGTAAAAGAACTGTGTTCCTGTCCTCTGCATGCAGGGGAAACAAAATGGCGGTTGAAATATCCTGCATTACGTGGGCTAACAGGAAGCCACATCATCATCCATTGCAGCTTCCTATTAGCCAGCATCACGCCAGGGATTTACATTCCAGGAAGTACTGGTGCTAACTGTAAGTATCTTAAGGTTGACAAGTGGCTTCTACAAAAATACTGGATACAGTGGTGAAAATAGCACGTCGCACACAGACACTCACTCGCTCCATGCTGTTTCCTCCTTTCCTTGGGCCTGCCCCCAGGCTCCTAACTGATTGGCGGCTATTGGGGGGGCGATGCTGTGGCGTTGCAGTGGCGTCTCCATGACATCACGGAGCTGGTTTGCCGTGATTGGCTTAACCACTCACGTGACGCGACCGTGACGCGGCTGCCGCTTGACAAGACAAATTTCTTGTCTTTTCAAAATGTGTTCGTTCCGTCGTGCACACGCATGCACTAGGAGCGGCCTCAAGGGATCCTGCACTTTGTGCTTGGCGGAGGCACATTCGCGTGCAAACGTCAATGCACACAGTATGATCTCGACCATAGGCAGAGAGACTTCTGGGAAGTCAGGTTCCAGGAGTGCAGGAGAGGTGGGACCTCAGCGGGCAGAGGTAGGACATGTGCTTCCCCATATATAGGGCAGGCCGCCCCCCCCCCCCCTCTATTATGTTTCAGTCAGGGACAGGGACAGTACCCATGTAGTCAGGATCCATTAGCATGACCCAGAAAGAGATGCATGTCCCACAGAGGGAATGCGGACATACCACAGAGGGCAACACTGAGAAGGCCCCTGGATGTCAGGGGAGCTGTCTGGCAATCAAATCCCCATGTTCAGTTGTGAATACCCCTGAGGAAGTGGCAGTTACACGACAGGGAAAGACAGTGTGCAGTATCTCTGAGGAAGTGGCAGTTGCCTGCCATGGATGGATAGTGACCAGTGAGTCTATAAGTCATAAGTTAGAGGAGATGATGACCAACAGGGAAGGCTCCGCCGATCAAGGGCCACCGGGGGGTCTGCCCATCAAGGACCACAAACACAAAAAGGCAGGAATGTTACCAGGAGTCACTCCTATGTAAAGTAAGGAGTGTTATCTAGAAGCCTAAACAGAAGAAGAGCATTGTATGTGAAAATGTAAAAGGCACAACAGCCTGTATTTATTTGTGACTCTATGAAGATGTTCCCCTGCAAGGGAACCTACAATAAGAGTCCTGTTGTGTCACCCAAAAGTTTCTGGCACCCTATTTGTCATCGCCCAGCCGACCTGAGTTGGACATTTCACCACTACACACCTGTAACTTCCTTAGGGAGCCAGGCAGGGAGGGTTACACATGCATGCAAAAAAAGCCATGACACCGTAGAGCAGTATGTCACCTGCATTAATGACACTCAGTAAGACCTGTGACTTTGGTGAGACTCTGATCAGAGATTGAATCATTTGTGTCACCAAAGAAAATGTGTGACGCAGATCGAGCCATAGGTAAAACTCTCCAAATATGCAGTAAATCAGAAACGAATACACGGAAAAGAGCTGAATTCCCCAGAAGGGCTTATCCGCACTCTATTTACACAAGATAATGAAATCCACTGCAACACTAAGCCAGGGGTGCTCAACACCAGTCCTGAAGCCCTTCCCCTCCAGGTCAAATTTTCAGGATATCCCTGCTTCAGCACAGGTGGCTCAATCAGGCCCTGCTTCAGCAAAGGTGGCTCAGAGGCTCACACACATGTAGGATATTGCTTGGTCTGCAGCTTTAAGATGTTAGACAGACAGCTTCTTGGAGAAGGGGGGCAGGGAGTGTATTAAAAGACACAAGAATTAATAATGACGCCAGCACACTATAATGTTACCACTTAAAGGTAAGGCAACCTACAATAAATCTAAACTAGTAGGTAGTATCTTCCCAAACAAAATGTTGTTTTGACGAATTTTGCCATTTTTTATCTGCATTCATGTTAAATGTTAGATATAGATGAGATTATTTATAGTGTTACTATACATCCATCTAAAAAATCCAACTGCGCATGTGCAAGCGATGCGTGGTCAATGCTCGCACATGTGCGATTGGCACTCATCGCTCGAGCATGCGTGGTCAGTGCCCATCGCTCGCGCATGCGTGGTCAGCGCTCATTGCTCGCGCATGCGTGGTCGGCTCTCATTGCTCGCGCATGCGTGGTAGTCGCTCATCGCTCGCGCATGCATGGTCAGCGCTCATCTCTCGCGCATGCGTGGTCGGCGCTCATCACTCGCCATGCGTGGTCGGCACTCATCGCTCGCGCATGCGTGGTCATCGCTCATCGCTTGCACATGTGTGGTCAGTGCTCATCGCTCGCGCATGCGTGGTCAGCGCTCATCGCTCGCCATGCGTGGTCGGCACTCATCACTCGCCATGCGTGGTCGGCACTCATCGCTCGCGCATGCGTGGTCATCGCTCATCGCTTGCACATGTGTGGTCAGTGCTCATCGCTCGCGCATGCGTGGTCAGCGCTCATCGCTCGCGCATGTGTGGTTGGTGACATTACGGACATGTGGTAACCTTATTATTTATCAATCTCTCCCAGCTGCAAAACTGGGGAAAAAAATTGCACTAGATCTATTAAGGAAAAATATTCTCATTGAAACTAATGTGATTTACGTGACTGATAGGTCACGCGCCGTGTATTCAAGTGTTTTCCAGGTTTTACAGTCGAGCCACCCAGACTTTTTCCCATTTACCAAAGAAAAACATTGTTATCGTTGCTTTCCGTCTCTGTGATAAATACAGTGCTGTTTTTTGCACTGGGTTTGCCCTAGATTTGCAGCCAGTAGACTTTAGTTAAATAACATTCAGCTTACGTTTAACTCTAGAATTTATTTGACTTATGGGGATATCCTCTCGCATGTTTTATGTAGCTAGAAAGCAGTACCAGCTTAGGCGGTTCGCGAGCCGCTGGGGTTTCCGGAGGTGTTTCCAAGGGGTTCGGCTAAAAAATATAACATGGTGGATTCCAGGCGGTGCAGCGGGTTCCTAGGCCAGTGGGAGAACCATGCTCTCAGTAAGGCCCCAAACTGCACCTCAGCGTAGCTGGTAAAGCTTCCAAAGTCACTTCCCACAATGCCTTACGTCTGACGCTGATTTGAAAGCTCGCGCAGTATTTGATAGCTATAGCACCCATGCAGCCTGCACACACGGAGGTGCAGGTCGGGGCCTTATTAAGCATGTGTTCCCTCAAAGTCATGACACTATACTGCCTGGAATCGGTCGCACAGTTGTGTTAGCAATAGTATGATGAGCAGGCATTAAGATGTATTAATTAGAACAAAAACAAAGGTTGGGAACCCCTGTACTAGAAAACACGGACTCCACTACTTTTTTCATTTTCATACCCACGGCAAATTGACTTTATTTTCCCACTGCTTTTTACACCCGCCGTAGCACTACTTATTTACAGACTTACAATTCCCCTTTCTTTTTAAAGACGAAGGCATTTCTTTATTCTGACAGTATACGCTTTCTTTAAATCATTCTGTAACGCAGCCCCAAACATCTGTGGGCCGAAGTTTAATAAATGTATTTTAAAATCAGGCACAGCACTACTACGCCATTTAACCGACTTCAACTAGTATGTGACTATTTCAGGGGGGCTGAGGCTAGTCGTCAAGGGTTTCCGACAGAATAGATTTGTAGGATTTCTCTAATAAACCCATACTTAACCTATTAGCAAAAACTTAAAGCAGTAGTCTGTGCTGCTTGATTTTATTTGTGGGGTGGGGGGCAGTGGATGTGATTTTTTTTATACTACCTGAACGGGGGGGTTCCCCGGAGCTGATGTGTGGTCCCACAATCTCCAAGACCCCATGTTTCCAAGATATAACTAGTCTTGTTCACCGGCAAGATACAATATGGACACCGACCGGTCAGGCTCGCTCAGGCTGACAATAGAAAGCTGCAACGTGATTTTCCATTGGAGACCCAGCCGCCATTTTTTGGAGGGTTTCTTTTTGTGTCAAACACCTGATGAAAGGTCCATATAGGACCCGAAACGTTGTTTCTCCTCTGTTCTTGGCTGTTACACTAAATGAAGAACTGCATTGGGAACTTGTGACTAGAGCGCCACCTTGTACCTCTGTCCTAGAGGAGACCTGCACTTTGAGGAATTTGTGTGTCAAACACTTACACTAAATAAATACACATTTGGGGGGAAACCAAAGGCTCCCCAAAGGTCGGAAGATCTCAGCTCCTGGGGCCACCGTGGCTCAGGTCCCAAAAAAAAAAAGCGAGGACCACTGCTTAAATTATCACTAAAATAACGTATGTATAACAAGTCAAGGCCCCTTCCAGGAGAACAGTAATCAAAAGAATAGATGGGGTCATGAATATGAAGAGACTGACAGCCATGTTGAAGCAAAGAATGCCTCAATTCTATAGAACCTGGGAGCCTTGGCCAGGGTTCGGGGCTCCGACACTGATGCAAGCCCTGGTCCAACACTAATACCCTTGAGGACGAGGGCCGATGCGCCCCTCCTCGTCACAATCCCCTCCCCCCTCCCTCCACCCCTCGCTCCCCCTCTTTTTCCCCATGTCGCTCCCAACTATCCACCCGTCCCTCATCATCCCCTCTCTTTTCACCACTGAAAATGGAAAAAAAGGTTTATTGTGTGTCTCAGAATACCTCACTGCCATGTGCCTGTATTTTACAACGATTTGCCATGCTATGCTGTGAATGTTACATCAATATCTACATGTAAGTGCTTTCAAAGACACCAATAAAGGAAAAATATGCCGCATTTATTAAACCAAAAAAACAACAAAATGGGGCGCGAGTCTGGTTAGCACAAGCGTTCTAACCCAAGTAAAGAAGACAGGGTTTTCATGGAAGGCGGGTACTCTCGATAAGAACTCTTCCTCTCATCGCCTCTTATCTCTTTATTTTCTCTGCTGGTTTCGCTGTGTTTATTGAATATTTTTTTTTAGTTTTGCTAGAGATGGAAGATTTAGGCTCGTATAACATAAAATAAAAAGCAGGGCGATGGAGAGTTTAAGGTGCATTAACTTGCATTTTCTTGAATAGACGCATTACCCAGCTGATCGCCATGTTGCACATGCCTGGTGTTAGTTTGTGTGTGTTACATTTTTATGGTTGCTTTTGGGATCTTTCTAACATGATATATATTTGCCCTGCTAATCAAATTGCCTGTTTCAGCATCTCGTGCTGTATAGGGGGGGGGAAATACTTATCAAAAATCTGCAGTAGTAAATAAGTAAATAAAGTAGACTTACAGGCAAAAACAATGTTTCACGTATCAGTCTCTTTCTCTTAAAACCATACTCGGCGACAATGGTTTCTTCATAGCACTTTGATAGTAAATAGTATAATTGAATCTATGTAAACTCCCATATTGGTCCATTATAGAGTACAAGATCTAGAATAAAACGTACAGTTTCTACCTCCTCTTGTAGATATTAGTACCCAGGAACTGCACAGCTTCTTTCCGAGCCAATAACATGGCTTAGTTCCAACATTTCAACATTCCAACAACCCTATGTTATTCTAAATAAACACGTCTTTCAGGGAGCCACCAACCTCTGACCCCCAGCCATCCTTACTAACGACCTCCCCTTGTAACCAAGCTGCTCTCACAGAATCCTCCCTGTGTAAAGTTGCACGCTGATGCTTAAAGGAGCACTCCAGGCAATACTATTCTTTAAAAAATTTGGATATAGGTTTGAAGCAGGTGGTCTCCGGAGCTGATCCGCTTTGATTTCAGTTCCGGGGACCCCCTGCTTCCGCGAGATGTCATACCTCTGTAAGGGGCTGCCAGTAGCTCGGTGCAGTTTAAAGCTTCCTCGTCACATGGGCCAATAGTAAGACACGTGGGATGACGTTGCGGTTTCCGATTGGCCATATTGTTAGCCCAGCCAGGGCTCCTACGGGCACCAGCTGCGGAGGTAAGTATCTCGGGAAGCAGGGGGTCCCCGAAGTTGAAATCAAAGCCGTCCTGCTCCGGAGACCCCCCTGCTTCAAACTTATTAAAAATGTATTTACAAAGCACTGTCGCTTGGAGTGATTATTTGCTATTCTTGTATCTTAAATGCTAACATATGAACATTTTATAAAGTTAATTACATGTATAACTGTGCCAATTCAAATCAGTAAACAAATATTCAGTACAAATAATTCATTGCATGTGACCCTTTGCAAGTTCAGAAGCCCCTTTACTGAAAAATAGTGCAAATGTTATGCAGTTTAACTGAGCAATCTGTTTAAAACTGCTGGACAGCTCAGATAAATCTAAGCAAGCAAACCGAGCTGGGAGTGATCAGCCACCACAACAGCTGCATGTTCAGCATTATTGTTTTCAGAAATATTTAATTTGATTGCATCGAAGATTAATATCTACAGCACATTACTACTGCAGCACATTACTACTGCAGCACATTACTACTGCAGCACATTACTACTGCAGCACATTACTACTGCAGCACATTACTACTGCAGCACATTACTACTGCAGCACATTGTGGGACTCGGTACAGTGTATTTTTGCCGTTCATTGTGTCTGTACCGATGTCTGCTGCTTTGTGACCAGGGGTTATGGATTTATATTGGGGTTCTTCCTGGATTCTTCAGCGCAGAATGCCAACCATACGCTGGTTTATAAAAGAGATCACTAATATATGCTGCCTCCGCCTAAAAATCTACCCAAACATCAGCACTTAGATTGCAAGCTCTTCTGGGCAGGGTCTGCCTTTGCCTTATGTTGTCATTTGCCTGTTCCACTTCTTCCCATTGTCTGTACTTTGTTTAACTTGTAATGTCATTTGGTAACGTGCCGCGTACACTGTGGCACTATATAAATAAAATGATACAGACACACATGCATCCCTGCACCTTATTGTGGGTGCAAATAACTGCCTTGCTGGCTACTCTGTCAGCCAACATGTTAAAATGTGTTCTCCTAACGTAGTGACCCTGCCTAACCTCCAGCAGTCAGCACCGTCCCACTCCTATTATGGAAATGATTCATACAAAATATAACATGATGACAGCTGGGACTTAAACCCCTTCAGTCCAGGGCTAAGAAAACGTCCTTTCTATTTTCCATCACACATAGAAACAAGTTTAAAGTACAACCACACACTTTGTTTATTGTTTTGTAGTCTTTACATTTTTTTTTTTACAGATCCAGTTACAATATGTGGACCTCTGAGTGGAAGATGTCCTAGGTGGATCATAGCTGAGTACAACTGCTGATGGTCTCATTCACCCTCCTAGCCAGGTTGCACATTCAGGTTCATTACAACTCAGAGACATTCAGACTCTTAATGAAACCCAGAGCTGTCACCACAGAGCACAAGCAAATCCAGACCAGGAAGGGTTTTCTGGAGTTATATTTAGACGCAACCCCCTTACCTTTCTCTGTGGTTATCAATGCTCCCCCCCGCCCCCCACCCCAATCACTCACCCAAAAGTTGTCTTTGAAGTAGACCCCTTTCATTATGGTTGATGAAGATGATGACCAGAGCTGCTAAGAAGGCAATGAGCACAGACCAGGTTGAGCTTCACACTGCAGCAAATAATGTCATTTTTAGTTCCTCAAATCTCCTTCCCTCTTCTGTACGTCCTGCCCCTGCTGTGTCCTACAGTCCCACAACCACACACACAACACACACACACACACACACACACACACACACACACACACACACACACACACACACGCTAAGATCAAAGGTCTGACTAATGCAACTCTGCAGCAAGGGCTCCTACCAAGAGGTGTCCCCAAAGTGACCCCTGCTGGGCAGACCTATGCTGACACCCCTGAAAGAATGAGCTATAAGGAATAAATAGATCAGCAGGGATTGTCAGGTGTCACTCACTCATTAACCCCTCCGCTCCCAGAAGGGCCAGCCAGGCATTTTATACTTGTAGCCCCTTTTCCCTGTACTAAAGGAAGCACCAGTGCTGCTGTTACCTGTTTGGCTACCAGAAGGCCTGAGCCTCCACCTCTGGGAGCCTGGGGTTTCGCTTGGTTGCCTTGGTGCAGCGCCTCCACCTGTGAGGGATCCCAGCGCAGTGGGAGGATCCTCTCACAGGAACCAATAGTAACAGAAACCACACACTCGGGTATATAATAATGGGTTTTACTGAACATATATATATATCGGCAGCCTGTACCACACAGTATATAACATATACAACCCCAATACCCGCAGTGAGTGTCCCCCAAAGTACAAAGGGTGCTTGGCACCAATACCCCCATGTCCTTTCCCAATGTCCGGGCCCACCCAAAAGTGTATGGAGTAGCGCTACCCCGTGAACTGTTGGTGCACTTAGGTGAGGTACCTGCCTGGGTACTCTGGTACCCTGGTGCTGCCGAATAACAATCAGGGATCTGCTGACCCAGCGACGTTGTCGTCCGCGAAGGCGTCCGCCTCTGCGTAGGGTGAACTCCGGCTGGAGGGTCTCACCTTTGAGAGTCTATTAACGTAGGTGGTCTGGTCCCAGACCACGGGCCGCGAGTCCCCGCGCAGCGTCTGCACCGTGTCCCTGACACTATGCTGTAAATGGGGAAGCGTCCCTATCTAGCGGCTTTTCCTGAAGCAACCACAAGCTATACTTGAGATGGGGCCTATCTGGGACCTAAGGGGGCAAACTGGATCTAGTCTGGGAGTCACTGACACCCAGATCCTACCTCTCCCTTCTGTGTCCTGGCTCCAACTGACAGCGCACGCTCTAAGCGCACCAAATGTATCCTTCTATCATTGGCTGTGCTGCGCCACATGGTTCACCGCCCCTAAGCACTATGGGACTTGTAGTTCCCCTGTGGAGCATGTTATAAGATGGCCACCGCTACTCGCGATCTTCTGCGCTTGCGTGCCAACCTCTAATGACTGCAGCACCACCGGACTCTCTGGCGCATGCTCAAGTTGCTTCTGCGGATGCGCTGCATTACCAAGATGGCGGCGCCCTTACCGGAGTCCGCCCGGAGCCCCGGCGACCCGGTCACCCTTCCAACAGCTGCAGCCGTTCCGCCCCCTTCCCTACCTGGCACGGAGGCAAGAGGGCTCAGCTACATACTATTATAGCCTCCATATATACAGCAAGGAGTAGATCAGCAGAGGCCATTAGGTGTCACTCCCTTTGCTGCCATTGCGAAGCACCTTAAAAGCACTTAGTGATCTGGTTAGTTATTTTTATTAGCTTGTGTTGTGTAATATCTTAGTTGCAAATATTAATTTAAAAAAAGTTTGTGGCGGATATTGTGTTTTTCATGGAAGAAATCAAAGGCTTTAATTATATTTCCATCGTGCATATCCCTTATCTTTAGAAGGCTGGTTTCCCCACAACAACCCAATTAGGAACCCCGGATTATCAAATAACGGTGTTAATGGGGATGGTGCTTGGGGGAGCTTGCTCTGTGGTCTTAATTCATCACATAATTCTAGAGAGTGGTTGATTACCGGTAGGGATTTAAATAGGGCTGATCTTTTAGCTCCTGAGACTCAGAGCAGACCAGCAAAGTGAGTCCCCACCGCACATAAATGGAGCAATGTCGACTCACGGATTCACGCGATTGGTCTGGGACAAATATATGAAAGGGCTTTATCTAGCTGCTCTATAAAATCTCCAACAGTTCAGCAAGGCAAGGGCATTAGATGGGGTATGTGTGACTAGGCTTATGAACACACAATCCCACCAAGCTCTAACCTCAGAACCCACCACATCGTTGTGACGGTGGGGGTTGCCAGGCTCTCAAATAAAGGTTAACGCATATTAACGAAAATCATATCCACTTCCTCTTTTGAAACAGTCTCTGACACACATCTTTTTGAACTCTGCCCTTTGGCAACAAAGTATCACAAACAGATCTGTTGCTGTGTTCCAAACAGCAGACTGTCTCTTATTCTGAAAGCTGTAACAATAATGGGTATATATGTACATAATGTGTAATATCTGTACGCCTAGTAATATAATGTTACATACTCTGCGGCAGATTTCCAGATCCGCTGCCCCTAGACACTTACCTGGTGCCGCCTCCTCCGTGATGCCGCCCTCTGTCTTCTTCCAAATCGGACGTCACCAACGCGCCGTCACACGGCATCTCGTTGCCATGGCAACTCGACATCATGACGTCATTTAACGCCGCAATGACGCATTGCCATGGCAACAAGACGCAGTGTGACATAGCAGCGTCATTTGACGCGGCAGAAAGATGTCGGAGCCGGGAGCAGGGAAGGAAGGAACTTCCCATAAGGCCCGAGAGTGCGGCCTCTGCATGGGGGTGGAAATTTTGGCCGCCCAAAAATGTTGCCGTCCGAGTCCTGGTCCTATTGGGCCAAATGGGAAATCCACGTGTGTATGTACATACTGCACCAGCAGAAGCAATTCATAGTGCAGCACAAAGTCAGAAGGTGGCCATTAAGCTATAACCGGAGCGCCAAACGCTTGCCAGCATAGGTAAGAATATAGAATTACACATTGTCACATGCTGTACATACAAAAGGGGGGGAAAAAGGAGGGGGGAGAGTAGTATTGCTGCTTCAAAAGCAAATAATAGTTTCTTGTTACATTTAAATCGAAGTTACACTTGCAGGGAAAGGAGGTGGCAGCTCTTTAACATTAAGTGAGAGGTGAACAGAGTGAAGAATAATCGTAAAATTATTCAACTATTAACCCGCAGTTCCCATGGGACAGTAAAAAATAATGAAAGGTTGCGAACCCCATTAAATGTGGGACCCCAAGGGGTTAATAACAATAAATAGTAAAATAATAATTAACTGCCAAGAACTGACCTTGCATAGTTACATAGTTACATAGTAGATGAGGTTGAAAAAAGACGTACGTCCATCAAGTTCAACCTATGCTAAATTTAGACAACAGATACTTTATCCTTTATCTATACTTACTTATTGATCCAGAGGAAGGCAAACAAAAACCCCCGGAGTCAAATCATTTAATGATGTCTCATAAGGGGAAAAATAAATTCCTTCCTGACTCCAAGAATTGGCAATAGGATTAATACCTGGATCAACATATTTCCAATGGATACTTATTTGGAATATCCCTGTATACCTTTCCTTTCTAAAAAGATGTCCAACCTTTTTTTGAACAAATCTATTGTATCTGCCATCACAGTCTCCATGGGTAATGAATTCCACATTTTAACTGCCCTTACTGTAAAGAACCCTTTCCTTTGTTGCTGGTGAAATCTCCTTTCCTCCAACCTTAAGGGATGGCCCGAGTCCTTTGTACTGCCCGTGGGATGAATAGTTCTTTTGAAAACTCCTTGTATTGTCGCCGAATATATTTGTAAATAGTTATCATATCCCCTCTTACACGCCTCTTTTCTAATGTAAATAAATCTAATGTAGCTAGCCTCTCCTCATAAGTTAGAATGTCCATCCCCTTTATTAATTTGGTGGCTCTTCGCTGCACTCTCTCTAGTTCCATAATGTATTTTCTTAGGATTGGTGCCCAAAATTGCACTCCATATTCAAGGTGAGGTCTTACTAATACTTTGTAAAGGAGCATAATAATGTTTACTTCCCTTCCATCCATTGCCCGTTTGATGCAAGATAAGATCTTGTTTGCCTTTGCAGCTGCTGCATGACATTGGGCACTATTGCTAAGCCTGCTGTCTGCAAGCACTCCTAAATCCTTCTCCATCAAGGATTCCCCCAATTTATCCCCATTTAATTTGTAATGCGCCTTTTTATTCTTGCATCCCAAATGCATAACCTTACATTTATCTGTATTAAACCTCATCTGCCATTTACCTGCCCACGTTTCCAGTCTCTCCAAGTCCTTCTGAAGAGAAATTACATCCTGCTCTGATTCTACTACCTTACACATTTTAGTATCATCAACAAAGATGGAGACTTTGCTCTCGATGTCAACCTCAAGGTCATTTATAAACAAGTTAAAAAGCAGGGGTCCCAGTACCGATCCCTGAGGTACTCCACTCACGACTTTAGCCCAACCTGAAAAAGTTCCATTTATGACAACCCTCTGTTGTCTGTTCTTTAACCAGTTTTCAATCCAGGTGCATATATTATTACTGAGTCCAATTTGCTTTATTTTGTACACCAACCTCATGTGTGAAACCGTATCAAAAGCCTTTGCAAAATCTAAGTAGACCACATCAACTGCATTACCCTGGTCTAAATTCCTACTTACCTCCTCAAAGAAACAAATAAGGTTAGTTTGGCATGATCTATCCTTCATAAATCCATGCTGACTATTACTAATAATTTTGTTTTCCATTAGGTATCCCTGAATATTATCCCGCATTAAACCTTCAAGAAGTTTCCCCACTATTGAAGTAAGGCTTACAGGTCTGTAATTCCCTGGTTGTGATTTAGCTCCCTTTTTAAATATAGGCACCACATCTGCTTTACGCCAATCTTGTGGTACTGAGCCTGTGGAAATGGAGTCCTTGAATATTAAATATAATGGTTTGGCTATTACTTTGCTTAACTCCTTGAGAACTCTTGGATGTATGCCATCGGGGCCAGGTGCCTTATTTACTTTAATTTTTTCAAGTCGCTTATGAATTTCTTCCTCAGTTAACCAATTGTTCATTAATATGGAGGTTGTGGCTTCCTCCTGCGGCACTACTATTGAACTTGATTTTTCCCTGGTAAACACAGAGGCAAAGAATTTGTTTAAAACCTCTGCTTTTTCCTTATCTCCAATAATCTGTCTACCCATCTCACACTGAAAGGGTCCTATATTTTCTTTTCTCATATTTTTGTTATTAAGGTACTAAAAGAACATTTTAGGGTTGACCTTACTTTCTATTGCAATCCTTTTTTCATTATTCATTTTTGCTAATTTGATTGCCCTTTTGCAATTTTTGTTACATTCCTTATAATTCTGATACGATGTCTCTGTCCCTTCTGACTTAAAGAATCTAAACGCCTTCCTCTTCTTGTCCATTTCCTCCCCTACCTGTTTATTTAGCCACATTGGTTTTGACTTAATTCTTTTACACTTATTACCCAAGGGTATATACACTAATAAGTGTGCTTTCTAGCATTGTTTTAAAGACTGCCATTTATCTTCTACATTTTTCCCTGCAAAAACATCATCCCATTGTATTACTACTAGATTAGACCTCAGTTTATTGAAATCTGCATTTCTAAAGTTTAAGGTCTTTGCTGAACCCAAGTGTAGCCCCCTGTAAACAGCACAGGCTATACCTATCTTCCTCCTACTGTGATAAGTCCTGTTAAGGGCAGGCACCAGTAGTCATCATGGGTTTTCCCCCTTCCAAGCCCTGCTCTGAGTGGTAGATGCAGGCCCCTGACTCTGCTGCAGACATGAGACAGAGAGGAGGTTCTGCTGACATCATGAGGGGTGGGGCTGACTCTATTTAGCAGCCAGCTCCTGTAAGTGACTGTCTGTTCTGTCCGAGGAGTTGGAGGAGACAGTGCGGTCTCACCTGTGCAGTTCGTACAGGAGCAGAGAGAGGAAAGGAGAGACTCAGCCACCTTGAGTAGGGCTGATAGCACCATAGACCCGGTGGACCAATGCCCCTCACCCCAGGTCTGGGGTGATGGGGAGAATCCATTAACCACCCAGAGGATAACCTCTGAGGTGGGCCGCGGGGTATTGACGCCCCAGCCCAGACCATCGTGTCGCAGGAGAGACTTGGAGGGAAGGAGAGGAGGAACGACTTGTAAAGGGAGGAGAGTGGAGTGCTAAGCATGACATTGCTGTTGTTGTTGTGGCTGCTGGTCGCCACTACATTTGGAGTTGCTGATCTAACAAATCAAGAGACAATACTTTTATACAAAGACTGTTGTGTGAGTCTGGAGCATTCAACCCCTGGACCAGGGTGGTTCTTCTATACAGGTCCTATCCCACATCCCTGGGAGTATAGAGGATGGAGGCGCTGCACCACTAAGATACCATGGAAGCTACCACCCCAGAAGCCTGGTCCTGTCTCCCCAATAACAACGCGGGAAGCTCAGGCCCTCCTGTTCCACGCAGGTATGCACCACCACTATGCATGTAATATGCCCTCACGCACCCTAGACACCACAGAAGAGTCTGGGGGGGGGGGAACAAGGGTTACATTTGGAGGCGAGCTGCTGAGATGCCAGAACAGGTCAGGCTTACAGCGAGGCGGTACGGGAAGAGTGAGATGCACTCTCCGTGCAAGTGCTGGAGAAGGAAGGGCGCAATTGTACACCGAGGGTAGTCAGGGGAGCGTAGACTCTCGCACAATACGCCTTGGGCGCCCTTAGGAGGTGGCGTAGGAGGGGTGAATAGCTATAGCTGTCCGAGTCCCTTGAGGCAGATAGTGTGAGGCAACTGGGGGGGTCAGCCTGTTAACTAGTCCAGGGACCATGGCCCAGGGCCCGTGCTATGAGTGGCCAAAAGTAGGAGACACCCGTACCTAGGAAGGAGAGGTACACTAGCTATCACCCACACAAACGCACCACAGAGCACTTGCATTATAGACACCAAGTACAGTGCATGGAGGAGAGGAGTTCCGCTGAGCCTGGGGTAAAGCCACCTCATATTAGTGGGATACAGAAACAGAATGCAGAGCACACATTTGGAGGTCAGTCAGTGTCTAGGTACAAGATACCCAGTAGACACTGAGAATAGGGCACATGAACATTTGGAGGGCTCATCCAAGATGGCATCCGTCCCTACATGTGCTCCGCGGAGCAAGAGAGACGATCTGAAATGGCGGTTCCTGCCAATCCTGGAGTAAGAACGTGAATTGTGCAAAGAGGCAGTGAGAGAAATGTGGTGGGAAATGTGCAAGAGTCTGGCGCCAAACCCAGATTCCTTGCAAGAGGAGCGGAGCGGCGCGAAAGCCGAAAGCCCACCCACCTGTGCCGTGACTGGTCAGAAAGCCAGGCCACGTCACACTGAAGGAGAGAAGGCCCCGCCTCTGGATTCCACCAGAGGGAGGAGGCCCAAGGAGAGCCAATCAGGAGAGTCCTCCCCAGTGAAGGGAGGGATCGGAAGCCAGAGCGAAGAGCTTCACTTTTGTCTGGCATTCGAGGAGCAAGGAGCTGAAACACTGAGCTGTTCAAACCTGAACGAACCATGTCCGAGATGAATACTTCGATTTACCAACTACCAGGAGGCTTACTGGTAGTGGAGGTAGCTGAGCATGAATACCTCCGGTGTTTGTGCGTTCACTGCGGGATACCGGGCGCGGTACCAAGCACCAAGCCCCGATGCCCTCAATGTGGAACGTTTTACCTTTCGCGGAACGAGCCGTGGCCTTTGATCGAGACCTCGCGGGGTGCCTCTCCGGGAACATTGACGGAGGTGGTGGAAGGAAAAGAGAAGACTGCCCTGGTTCCCCGTCACACCCAAGCGGGAGGAACCAAGGCCCAGCCCGCTACCGAACCGAGCGAGCTGTCGACGGAGAAGAGCGTGACCGCAGTGGAGGTACCGGAGCGAGACTACTTTGTACCTATACCCACTGGTTGTATCGCAGAAGAACCCGGTGACTCCCTAGCAGAGGAACCGATCCTGATATCCTCGGAGGAAGAGGTTGACATAACATCGGTGGCGATGCGCCTACCGGCGAACCACCCCAGAGGCCTCAAGAGGGAGCAGACGAGTCCGAAAACCTACCGACGGTGAGCGCTGGTGCGGCCGGAGGCCCATAAGAGTCCCAAGGCCGTGGTGACTCCCAGTGCGGCGGAAATCGAGACCGAGACGACCCTAGAGGAGCCCGATATCATCAAACTGCAGCGGAGCGGTAAGGAGACTCCCCCACCCCCTTACTCCCGCCAGGCGAAGACCGCAACCAGTGAGGACGAGAAGGAGAGGCTTGAGGCCTACTTGTCCGGCCGTGCACCAGATGCTCCGCCACCGCCCATGCCGGTCCTCGACGCACTTCCGGTGCGTGACCACGGAGCAGATGGAGATTCTGCGGGCACCCCTGATGACGTCGTTTCCGGTTCCACCGGAAAGAGAAGGCCGGGAGGGGTGTTCTCCTCACGAAGCATAGATTCGGCCATTGCCCTGGCTACCCTACAGAGTCGAGGCCCCTCCATAGAAGCCAGAAGCATGGCGGAGAGCGTGTCTAAGAAAGCGTCCATTGGTCGCGGGATTACCCGCTTGCTGGAAATTGAGTTGGACGTTTCCCCAGCCCCAGCCCATAGCTCCATTGCCCCAGCCACTGCCCCTGCCCCGTCACGAGTGGTGCCACCGGGACTTACCAGGATAAGTTATGTAAATACCCCAAATACTCCAAGGACTTGCGGGATTGGGAATTGAGTGATGAGGGATCTGATGGGGAGATACCGTATTCAAGTGTTATACCTGTGGCTAACCCTGTGCCGTTTTCTCCTGCAGCTAGAGGGAGGGCCCGTGGGTCCCACACTCCAGTAGAGGCTGGGCCTACCAGCAAAGTGGTTCATAAGATGAACCCTACCAGGTACTTTAATGCCAAAGGGAGGAGAGATTGCTCGCGATCTACTGATGCGGGTACGTCCGGTGTATCATCTCAGGTAGAGTCTGAGGTAGAACGCACTAGTCATTCCACAGAGTACGAGCATCGTGACAAGTGGTGGGCACCCTTATTCACCGGATACCACGAGGGGATGGACCGTACGCGGTTCCTAATAATTAAGAATAATGTTGTTGACCATTGGTGGGCGGCTGGTTCTTTCACTCAACAAGAGGTGGAGGATGAATTAGATCATCGGTACCGGGAGATAGAGCAGAAACTTGTTGTACCCCGAGGCTCCAGTATCTTATATGATGAAGTAGCTCTGGAAGAGCCTGTGTTTTGGGTGCTGCCAAGCAGGGCGGGTAACAGAAAGCTCACCAAACTAAGTCCCACTGACCGGGCCATAGTGGCTAGATACCGGCAGTCGCATGGGTATGAGTACCCTTATGTGCCTGAGCCCATCATGAGGGAGATAGAAGAGAATCGGGATAGTTGGCTCAGGGAGGCTGTACAGGAGTATCTTCGGACCAAGTTCGGTCAGGGAGGATATCATAATGAGGATAAAATAAGCGAATTGGTCCGCATATGGAGCATAGGTAGATGTATCTACATGCATGGTGTGAGCTATCGGCCTGAGCATGGGTCGGTCCAATCGTTCGCTGTGACCGTCACGGATCATAATGGGCGGAGAGTAAGAAAGCCTGATCCAAAGCATTATCTGTAGGGGTCTCCATGTTGGGAGTACCCGGTTATATTATTATCGAACTACCTCATATGCAATGTATTATGACAATGTCTTATGTGTGCTGTTTCCCAGGTTGTTCGCCGCAGGATGGTGCTGCTAAACCTAGGTCCAAGTGAGGACCATTGGATTCCACCATAGCGAGAGTGTAGACACCTGTAAACAGCACAGGCTATACCTATCTTCCACCTACTGTGGTAAGTCCTGTTAAGGGCAGGCACCAGTAGTCATCATGGGTTTTCCCCCTTCCAAGCCCTGCTCTGAGTGGTAGATGCAGGCCCCTAACTCTGCTGCAGGCATGAGACAGAGGGGAGGTTCTGCTGACATCATGAGGGGCGGGGCTGACTCTATTTAGCAGCCAGCTCCTGTGAGTGACTGTCTGTTCTGTCCGAGGAGTTGGAGGAGACAGTGCGGTCTCACCTGTGCAGTTCGTACAGGAGCAGAGAGAGGAGAGACTCAGCCACCTTGAGTAGAGCTGATAGCACCAAAGACCCGGTGGACTAATGCCCCTCACCCCAGGTCTGGGGTGATGGGGAGAATCCATTACCCACCCAGAGGATAACCTCTGAGGTGGGCCACGGGGTATTGACGCCCCAGCCCAGAACATCTTGTCGGAGGAGAGACTTGGAGGGAAGGAGAGGAGGAACGACTTGTAAAGGGAGGAGAGTGGAGTGCTAAGCATGACATTGCTGTTGTTGTTGTGGCTGCTGGTCGCCACTACATTTGGAGTCACTGATCTGACAAATAAAGAGACAATACTTTTATATAAAGACTGTTGTGTGAGTCTGGAGCATTCAACCCCTGGACCAGGGTGGTTCTTCTATACAGGTCCTATCCCACATCCCTGGGAGTATAGAGGATGGAGGCGCTGCACCACTAAGATACCATGGAGGCTACCACCCCAGAAGCCTGGTCCTGTCTCCCCAATAACGGGAAGCTCAGGCCCTCCTGTTCCACGCAGGTATGCATGCAATCTGCCCTCACGCACCCTAGACACCACAGATGAGTCTGGGTGGGGGGGGGGGGGAACAAGGGTTACACAAGTATTCTGTTTTTTGATAATTTATTTCAAATGAGACCATGTTATGATCACTGCTGCAAACACAGAGAAGGTAGCGCTAACTATATATAATATTATACCCTAATGGGAGGAATAACCTCACATAGGGGGCTGCCTAAATACTAAAACTGACCCCCTGGTCAGATCACAAAACAGAAAAGGAATATAGTATTAGAAAGGCGCCGACATGAAAAGGATATATTCACCAACAAGGAGAAACCGATATGGATTCCAGACGGTAGAGTTGTGCTTAAAGAAAATACAAAAAAACACAAAACATAGTGTAATACTGCAGATATAAAACATACAATGTAACACTAATATTAAAGAAATATATATCAGCTGAGATCAAGGGTGATGGGATAGGAAAACATTTAATAAAATAGATTTAAAATACTGGACATAAAATACATATACAAATAATATACACAATAAAAATAAAACTATTGATTGGACAATAAGTATGGGACAAGTGATCAGCTACACCAGGTGGAGTGCCCACTCACCGGACGAAGAATATAAACAGGCGGTGGATATATCCGAGAGTATCCCCTCTCTTACAGGTCACACAGCTACTGCACCGGGATCTGCAACAGGAAGATAGCTGCACACATCAGACCGCGTGCATTCGCCTTCCCCTGGCACTCGTTCCTCCTCGCAGCTGATGGTAGTTGGAACGCAGCAGACCAGCAAGGATCACACAGCCATTGCACCGGGTAGAGGCCAAGATGGCGGCTGCACACGCTGGGTTGCAACAAATTAATCAGGGTGATTATTGGACCTAATTGGACTCCTATAAAAAGGACACTATGGGACACATTTGCAGAACCCCTGAGGAAGAGAGCAGCTCGCTCTCGAAACGCGTAGGGTTAATTTGTTGGGACATAGAAGCTACGCCTGAGTTACTCCAAGTGCCGTGACGAATCAGCTGTTCATCGGCTTGCACTCAGGAACAACGCAAATCTGTTGCGGTGTACTTGTCACCAGCTGCGAGGAGGAACGAGTGCCAGGGGAAGGCGAACGCACGCGGTCTGATGTGTGCAGCTATCTTCCTGTTGCAGATCCCGGTGCAGTAGCTGTGTGACCTGTAAGAGAGGGGATACTCTCGGATATATCCACCGCCTGTTTATATTCTTCGTCCGGTGAGTGGGCACTCCACCTGGTGTAGCTGATCACTTGTCCCATACTTATTGTCCAATCAATAGTTTTATTTTTATTGTGTATATTATTTGTATATGTATTTTATGTCCAGTATTTTAAATCTATTTTATTAAATGTTTTCCTATCCCATCACCCTTGATCTCAGCTGATATATATTTCTTTAATATTAGTGTTACATTGTATGTTTTATATCTGCAGTATTACACTATGTTTTGTGTTTTTTTGTATTTTCTTTAAGCACAACTCTACCGTCTGGAATCCATATCGGTTTCTCCTTGTTGGTGAATATATCCTTTTCATGTCGGCGCCTTTTTAATACTATATTCCTTTTCCATGTTATGATCACTGTTACCCAAATGTTCCAGGACTTGAATATTTATTATTACATATACATATTACAATATAATTCTACATTGTTTGATATGACCAAATCCAGTACTGCCCCTCTCCTGGTTGGTTCCTCAATAATTTGAGTCATATAATTGTCTTTAAGCACCCCCAAAAACCTGTTTCCTTTTGTTGTAATGCTAATCTCATTGCCCCAGTCTATGTCTGGATAAATAAAATCCCCCATTATGCAAACATGACCCAGTTTTGATGCCTTCTCCATTTGCAAAAGTATTTTAGCTTCCTCAATCTCACAGATATTTGGTGGTTTATAGCATATTCCCACAAACATTTTCTTTATACTTTTACCTCCACTGCTAATTTCTATCCACAAAGTCTCTACATTCTCATCATTCCCTTCATAGACATCATCCCTTATAATAGGTTTTAGATAATAGGTTTTAGATCCGGTTTAACATATAAACATAATCCACTTCCCCTTCTATTTGTTTGTCCGAAAAAGGGAATAACCCTCTATATTAACTGTCCAGTCATGAGTTTCATCCCACCATGTTTCAGTAATGCCTGTGATATCATACTGCTCCCTTGCAGCTATTAATTCAAGCTCCCCCATTTTATCTGTCAGGCTTCTTGCATTAGCAAGCATGCATTTAAGTTTTTTTTCAGCCTGTACTGTTATCTTATCTGCTCCTTCCTTTCTGCGCCCACTTGGTTTAGTCTTTTTGCATTTTGGTCTTTTTTAAGTTTGAGCCATTATGTGATGTACACTAATAATCATGTATTTCCCGGCACCTGGTAGACTGGATTCACGAGATTAGGATGATAATCATTTGGTATTGGACTCACATGTGTCTATAAAGGAGGAGAAGCTGTCACAATGAATACCTTTGGGGCAGGTGAAAATGACAGCCACCTCCGTGATCGCATTTGCTGCAATATTGGTTATGGTTAGTATATGAAAACACATTTTCCCCAGGAATTATTGGGTTAAAATGGAAAAGGGATAGGAGGGAAATGTCACTATTATCTCTTCAAGGAGCAACCCAAGCCGCTCTCTGGAGCTGAACCCGTTCATTTCAGCTCTGGGGACCCTCTGCTTCAGGAGATACTTACCTCTGAAGGGGGTGCCGGTATCTGCAGTTTAAAGCTCCCTCGTCACATGGGCCAATAGGAAGCTGCGCCAGATTACATCACAGCTTCCTATTGGCCCGCAGGGCCTGGGAGTTTTGAAAAGCACCCATAATGTGAACCCTGGAATAGCTACCGGCACCCACTATGGAGGCAAGTACCTCCGGAAGCAGAGGGAACTTAAATTTGATGGGGTTTAGCTCGAGACGCCCTGCTTCAATCCTGTATTGGAAGAAAAAACAAAAAAAACGCTTGGATTACCTCTTTAACATGTATTTTCTTATAGTGGTCATTAGGTCTAATACAGGTAGAATGCAACACAGCACACACTTTTTTAAAGCTTTGCCTCTTTAATGGCCTACTTTGATCTTCACGAACACCATGAACTCATTGGAGATGCCGGCACAGCAGGTCTCCGTCCCATTCTCTCCAAGGTTTCCAAGCAAAGTATTTTCTATTTTTTACTGTGTTTGTAAAAATCCTGTGTTTTACAGTGCACTATAATGTAATTGTGAAGCTCTTCGGGTCCCATTGGGAGAAAAGTGTTATGAAATAGTTATTATTATTATTATTATTATTAAATATACACCAAAGATTGCACAGGTAAGGCACTTACTGTTGAGTATCATTTCTGCAGGTCTTTATTTTCACTTCTACATGTTTGGACAAATTTGCTGTGGTCAGTGACCCCAAACCACTTAAATTTGCAGTAAACGCTCTTCCTTTAATCCACATTTGCAGATTGAAAGACGACTCATAGTTACAGGACCGTAACATTTGACTAAAGGTACAAAGCAGGGGTTGCCAATCCAGCAGATTACTTTAAAACATCCAATCCTACTTTCAAATAATTTATACCCACAATTTAAACAGAATTGTCAATTTCGTTGTCACCAATTCTGTTCCACACTCAAATCAGAGCTGCCACTTACACTGGCCAGTGCCTACAGCTTGTCATTAAAGCTGCAGACCAAACAATATCCAACATGTGTTTTTTTTTTAATAAATCAGTTCTGTACTATCTTGTAGCATTAAAAAAAATAATAATCTCTGAATGACATTTTTAATGTATTATAATGTAACAAGCATTTTTTGTTTCTATAGCAACCATTAAGTCACATCCCATTCCTCTTCTGAAACAGGCTCTGGCACACCCCTTTTTGAGCCCTGCCCTCTCTCTAGTAGTGCACCAATTGTATCTAGTGACTGCCTGGTCACATGATCTTCCCCACAGATCTTTGCATCTTTGGTTTTCTTCTGCTGCACTGACAGCCTTTTTATGAACCCTTGAGCCAAATCTTCGCAGATCAATCAGTAATTTAGCTAATTACTTATCATTGTGTGGATTGTATTGATGCACATATTCTTGGGAAAAAGTAATTACACCGATTCTTTGCATTAGTGTTTTACTGCTTGAACTAGCTCATCTGTTTTTGTTTTTAAAGTGACGAGGTATGTAGTGTTCCCCACATATTTTCTATAAATGTTCTGTATGACAGGGTTGGCTGTGACTAGCAACAGGCTCCTCAATAGGGCTTCCTGGTAAAGGGGGACAAAACTAAAGCAGTAAGGATTGGCAACAAATTTCTGAATACACAAAAAGAAGCCCACTGCTCAGCGATGAAAAATGGTGGTGGTGTAAGGGGGTGCACCTAAAGGCTGTCCCAGGATGAGTGCTACAGATTCAGAGAAAACCAAACAATACAAGATCGGCAGTTTCGTCAACTGTCAGACTACAGGGGTCATTTACCTGAACTCCTGTGCACGCGGGAAACAATACGTGGGGAAAACACACAGCCCATTAAAAACCAGGATCCTGGATACATGTGGGTTTAATCAGGAATTACCTGAACACCCCAGTGGCAAGACATGTGACAGGTCTGCATGACAGTAAGAGCAATGTTCCACAGGTTGGCTGCATAGAAAACGTCCCCCTAGGTCTACGCAAGGGGAACTGGGATAGGAGACTGCTACAAAGGGAGTGCCGGTGGATTCATCTACACTCCCTTCCCCCTCGTATGCCTGGATAAAGGGTTTATCTTTTCTCCATTCGATAAGGACCATTCTTATTAATGACCTGCCGGCCTCCAGCGACCCCAGCATAGGTGTACCTACCTATAGCAACAGTCTGGGATCATTTTTATCACTTGTATGTATTACCTTGTCTATGTTTTCTACAAGTGTTTATACGTCTACATTGTTTTATAAATACACCACCCACATAGCAAGTCGTTTGTCTCTTCATCAATTTGACACATCATCACATACCTGGGGACCTATATAATTAAAGACATACAATACCTGCCAGGACTGAGCTGTGGTCTATTCACCATCAGCACCTGAGGGGGGGTTTAAACTTTTTGAGCAGCTGCTTGATTGCTGGCCTGTCCCATCTGTACAAAGGGTACTTCAGGAGCCTATGGAGAGCTCTCCTCCCTTATCTCTGTCCTGGAACCTCTCTGCATGTTTCTGAGGCAGCCATTGCTCCTCAGTGATTTGCAACAAATGTATCTTTCCCTCCCTGGTTTGTCTGTTGCCTAGCAACTGTAGAACAGACCCCTGTTGGTTTCTCCCAGCAACCCTGGTTGTGGCAAGTAGCCTGTCCAGCACCAGAGCCAGCAAGCCCACACTACAGATCTTGGTATACATTTGCAGATGCTGTCCTCTGGACAGATCAAATAAGCTCTCACCTATTTTACCATTCCATATGATTTAATACTGTTTTATTATGTATTCACATTTATATTTAGATGTTCTACATATGTATATTTTTGTGTCACCTTTATTTTAGTAACTATTTTTATTCTCATTTACATAACAGTACTACTGCATTTCTTCCTTGTGGTCAGACTGCTACTTCCATACCTACCACCTTCAAAAGATCTACTTAATGGGTCATTACCACCCACTATAGCTAGTTTATTTCTTAGCAACTACAGTGGCCCCTCTTCAGGGTCATGCACTGATTAAGTGACTTCTCTCACCATCACCCCTGCAGGTATTTTTGTGAAGATTGCAAGAAAGGAAGCTATAATCACTTATGTACAAGAAATACCATTGCAGGGGTGGTTGAAGATTAAATGTTCTAACACTTATGTTCTGAAGAACTTACTACTTAGAAGTTGAGGCTTAGGGGGTTCTGTGTGTTTGTGATCTTACTACAAAGCAGGCTCAAGCACACAAAATGTGTGAATAAATATATACTTAAATGAAGTGAGGGTTAGGTTGCTTTAATCAAATTCACAGCAGTGGATAATGCAAAATATTTGCAAGCGTATCTGATTTCGAAAACAAAGAAAACCAATAAGGTCGTTGGGTAAACCTAAGAGACACTGCCATATGCTAGGGGCACTGAGGCTGTCTATTAGATCAGTTTTTCAAATAAGGTTCTTAGAAATGGAGCGATAGAAAAAGCGGTGAAGTTCTAATTATTGCAGCAAATGTTTAAGTCAACAAATGCTGTAGCTTCCCCCCTTATGAACAGTTGGCAGGTCTTAAACTTCTAACAGACATACTGGAGGGACAACAGGACCGGCATTTGGTTAAACAAGTAACCACATACAAAAATATTGGTGTAAATGAATAGTATTGCGAAGTTAACAGATCTGCAGTTTTCTGGATCTAAAAAGTTCCTAATACCAGGAAATTGAGTCCTTATTGGTGCCACCTCTATAGACCATGTTATGAGAATTCACAGGTAGTTTATACCATTCCCATCAGCCAGGCATCCGTATGATTACATTAAAATACATTTGTGTCAATAGCAATGCCATGAGCAAATTTGCAGATAATACAACTTTCTGTTGACCAATTTCCTTTAGTTTTCTGAATTGACTACAGTGTCTCAAATCAGATTATAAATTTCTAGATTTGTGCTACGTTGGAAATACTATAGCATATAAGTGAGCATAACAAGCAGACAACCCCAAAATTGCAATGCTTCAATAGAATTAGTTAAAAATCAAACCACTGCATAAGAGTTGCCATACAGTCAGAAGAAACTGAAAAAATACACCAGTTTTCATGGAACCCTTTACTCTCCATTAGAGAAATTTCTGTACATTAAAAGCACAAGTGCTTCAATAAGTTTAGCTAGAATGGAACCAGCTACAAACAGGAACAGTGACATCCACAAGCTGGCATTTGAAACTAGTGGGGAGTTTATGCTTCGAATGTAGACAGGAAGTTTAATACGAGCGCCTTCATCTTGACATCGGTCTCATCGGAGATCTTTCCTTCGGTCCTGGAACAAGTGAAAGTAGAAATAAATAATCCAGCCACCAATATATAGAAAACAAACTTACCCCAAAACCACTATTACTGGATAAAATACACGTGAACTTTAGTTAGGAAAGTTAAGATTGCGATACATCAAACCAGGTATTTTTATGCTTTGATGACTTGCCACGTTTTATCTGCTATGGCAAGAAGGGAAAGGCTGCAACATTACATAAGGTTACAGGAACACAGGCTCCTTATTGTGTCATCACATTTCCATTTCATGAACTTTGTTTGCTATAAAATGCATTTATAAATAAAATAACCATTACGTCTCCTATTCTTGAAGAGAGACTATGTTAGGAGGAAGGGGCAATATAAAGCAAGGCCAATCTACCAGGGACTGGTTCTGCAGTCCTCAGGGAAGGAAGCAAGGTGAGGTGCTGTGAACCAAGTTACACGGCACATCAGCCCTCTATAAAGAGCTGCCTCGTCTGAAACTGCATGTCTCAAGCTTTTATTCAAGTCAAATGACTGCAGTGCCCGATGGCAATACAAAGAAAGTAAAAGAGGTGCACTCAAAACCAGAGTAAAAACACCGCGGGTGAACAGCATGTCCCCCAGAATGCAGAACCACTGATCGAAGCTGGAGAGAGGCACTCTCGTGCTCTCAAAATCACAACATTAGTGGGATCAACATTTTGGTCTACTTGCAAAAGCAAGCGGACAGAAACGTTGAGATCCCACTGTAGTTAATTGTGACTTTTTGAAAGACGAGTGCCTCTACAATAATAAAAAATAAACCTTTAATATCCACATACGATCTTCTTTATATATTGCCTGGCTCTACTACAAAACACTATTTCGAAAGGGAAAAGGATTGCCACTGTATTGTTGTTTCTCATCGGGTTACAAACCAAGAAGATACAAGTTCTACTCAGCACAACAGTTAAATGACACCTTGGATGATCTCCACAAATTCAGACTGTGTAAAATTAAACAAATATAAAGCCTGGTTAGAAGCAAGGAGAGTGTTGGAAAGTGCAGAGCATACCTGATTGTGGCAAGAAGTTCCTGGTGTTGGCTTATGATGTGAGAAAGGAAAGCACTTTCAAACTTTGTGATCTTGCTGGGCTCCATTTTGTCCAGATAACCTCGCACACCAGCATAGATAACCGTTACCTGTTCTTCAATGGCCATAGGAACTGAAAAGAACAGTCACAATTTCATTCAAAACCAACCAGATTAACACATTATTTTTGTAATTGCCTCATTGTTAAACAGAGGTAAAATCGTTACAAAAAAAGTTTTCAAAACCACTGAACCCTTCAGCTTTTTTTCTTGAATGTCTGAAGTGGAGGAACGATTTGGCAAGCAACTTGTGCTTCTTACACTGGGAATACGGGACTAAACAAGCTACTTTACCTTTACCAATTCCCTATGCAAGGTCTTACCGTACTGTCCTTGCTTCAACAGCTCAGTCAGACGCACACCACGGTTCAGAAGTTGTTGAGTAGCAGCATCCAAATCAGAGCCAAACTGGGCGAAAGCGGCAACCTCACGGTACTGAGCCAGTTCTAGCTTCATAGTACCAGCCACCTAAAGGGGACCACAGTATGTCAGTTGAGCAGATCAGGAATAGAAGTGGAATCAGTCTGAGATTTATATGGTACTTAAAACTTAAGATTTTTTTCTAACACTTGTTATACATATGGATGTGAATTTTCAAGTTAAAAACCTTCTCATATCCTTGTAAAGTGAATGATTATGTAATAAAAAGCAATTCTGTATATATGCCAATCCATAACTTGAAGTTGCAGGGGCACAGAAAATACAGTAGATTCCAGTGGCTTTCAAGTCGTGATTACATTACCAGCACAATTGTTTTTTTCGCTACATTGACTACACACATTTTCATTAAAATAGGGATTTATAAATGTAATCTTCCACATAGGCAGAAAATAGGAAACATTGCCTCAGATGGATTTCCCTCCTTCACCAACACTCTGCATGTGCCTGCTGGTGTCTATGCCATTCAGAGGCCACTTACCTGCTTCATGGCTTTGGTCTGAGCAGCAGAACCTACACGGGATACAGACAGACCTACATTGATGGCGGGTCGGATACCCTTGTAGAACAGTTCAGTCTCCAAGAAAATCTGAATGACGGAAACAAACCATCTTGTTAGCACAATCACATCAATATAAATACACACTAGTACAAATCCAAGAAGGGTGGGGGCTCTGAATTTAGGTAATAACACAGTCCCATACCTGTCCATCAGTGATGGAGATGACGTTGGTTGGGATATACGCAGACACGTCTCCAGCCTGTGTCTCGATGACGGGGAGAGCAGTCAGAGAGCCGCCGCCAAAAGTATCGTTCATTTTAGCTGCTCTTTCCAGGAGACGGGAGTGCAGGTAGAACACATCTCCAGGATAAGCCTCACGACCAGGAGGACGACGCAGCAGTAGAGACATTTGACGGTAGGCCACGGCCTGCAATTAAAATTGGTAGTGTTATGGATACATGACAATTTGTTTTGTTCTGATGGAGGCAGAAGCATACCGCTTTGTAACCACTTTCTGGAACTGGATGACTACCAGTTTATAGGGATCAGATTATGACTGTTAAGGTATAATTCTTACATAGCATGCCAAGAGCCAAGTGGAACTCATTGTATTATTGGAAAAAAAGAGGACACCACTTCTCAGGGAAGCAAGCATCTGCCATCTCGGCTTTGATTTATCAGATGTTAAGTCTGCCACAAGACTATCCCCGAGAGACGAGAAGGCTGCTCACCTAGGCCTAGGGTCACAATCATGGCTGCCACTTTTTTGCATTGTGGCAAATGCAGGTCTACTTTTAGCTACTCTGTCCAGGAGAAAGCACCGAGCTTAAGGGCCAAAGAAAACTCCTAATTTTTTTTAATTAAAAGTCTCACCTGTTTGGATAAATCGTCATAGATGATCAAGGCATGTTTCCCATTGTCTCTGAAATACTCTCCCATGGAGCAGCCGGAGTATGGAGCCAAATACTGGAGGGGAGCAGCATCAGAGGCCGTAGCAGACACCACAATGGTGTACTTCATAGCATCTATTTCAGCAAGAGAAATGCGCTCAGCCATTTATAGATCACCAGAAGACAACATTTTAGAAAAGCCAAACAAGAGTATGTAAAGGAAACCGAAGTCAGCAGTATCTACAGATGTCATGTTTTAGGTTTAATGGTTTGTATGAGAAGTGTACCGCTCTGTTTAATTTGGTACACCCAGCATACTTTGTTATAGTAGGTCCAAGAGACCAAAGTGGTTATTACTTATACAAAATTTGTACAAATACAACACTTTCATACCAAAATTGGGCTAAGCCCATAGGATTCATTTTACATCCCCATACAATTGTTACACGTACAGGTTCAAGAGTTCAAGTGTCAAGGTCTTGTTCATGTGCAGGTTTATATATTGAAGTACTGATAGACCACTTGTAAAAATAGTTTCTTAAATACAAATAAGCATGTCAAAAAGCAATCCATCTTACTTTAAAAACATTTATTTTAAAACACCATAAGATAAAGAAGGTCTGCTGTCATCCAAACTTAACTGGTTACCATGGTATCCCAGTATGCAAGTCAAACAGGAGTATACACGTATAAAAATAAGGGGATCATCAAATAAGTTTGTTGTAGGTGTAATAGTTTTAAGTTGACCAATGTTAATTCGGAGTAGGATGACAGATCTACACTAGATCACTTGAAAGTAACACTTTAAAGGAACCTATGAAGTTTTGAAAGCTGTGTACACTAATGTTGGTCGAGCTAAAAACAGATTTCACATACAACTAGCATTTCTCCAGGATCAATACGGTTACTAGTACTTTGAACTACTAAAGTGAGGAAACAGCTGATCTCAAAAGCAGAATAAAGTTTCCACATCAATTTTTGGGGGAATTTCCGTTTCAAATTAGACTTGAAGGACATCCATTTCTTAGAACAGCACCACAGAATGGTTGGAGAACAAAGCTTTGTTAAAATACAAAATGTTTGTGTATTGTAATATTTGAACAACGCAAATTAAAAATAATTTAACAAAAGTAAAGGTCTTGCCTGCATTAGTCAGCCTCTTTACCAGCTGAGCCACAGTAGACCTCTTCTGACCAATGGCAACGTAGATACAGTACAGTTTCTTCTTTTCATCGGTTCCCTCATTGAATCTCCTCTGGTTGATGATTGTATCAATTGCAATGGCAGTTTTCCTGGAACAGGGTAAAGAGTTTATATCTATGGCTTCTACGTCGACAATTTGGCAGTTTGGCACACCAAGCATACAGTTATTTAGCAATTCAAGACCAAGCACAGAGAAAACAAAGTTGACACAAGACAAGCTTATTAATGGTGCACATCAAGTATATAGGAGACCCTCAAGGTGTGGTAACACTGCCCCCATGCCACACCCCCTTCTATGTTTCTTACCCCCATTATGTGTCTATGTCCCAATGGGGGGATCACTGAACTCTTACCCTGTCTGTCTGTCACCAATAATGAGCTCACGCTGCCCACGACCAATAGGCACCAAACTGTCTACAGCCTTGATACCAGTCTGCATGGGCTCCCGCACAGAGATACGGGGAATGATGCCAGGGGCCTTCAGACCAACTCTTCTGCGCATCTTTCCAATTAATGGACCCTAGGAGCATGAAAAAGTATGTGAGCAAGCCATGAAGTAGGTTTGAAGTCTCCATTTTTCACATACCAAAAACTAGATTTTATTATTTATTTATTTTAAATATACAAGTTTGGCGATAGAATGACATTCTGGCTCTAGGGTCATGTGCAGAAACAATACGATCCATTCTAACTTCAGGGTCAGGAAGACAAAGTCCACCTCTTACAATCTACAGTTGACAGCAGCTCCCTGGCAGCATTAATCATAACAGTCAGAGCAATTGCATTAATACAGGTCTATTTGTATAGTGTCTGCCATGTACATAGCACGTCACAGCAGTAATAGATACAACAAAACAGGCTATGGCATATAGTGGGAGGAAAATTATAGTAAACAGTAGGAAAAGCTTGGGAAGAGTGAGTGAAGCACCACCTCAAGCATTGGGTTTTAATATGACCTTGAGGAAGGCAGAGAGCAAAGTCTCCATCTTTGCTGATATGGAATTATACAAGGCTGTATAGTCAGAGCAGGATGTAAATAGCAGGTTTAATACAGAAATGGGAGTGTATGCATTTGGGTAAAGAGAAGCTCAGCATGCTACCTACAAACTAAGTGGGACAAAGTTACGTTAACCCTTGGAAACTATAGGAGTGCCTGTACATGGCCCACCAAAAGCTTACAATTCTCTTCCTACACAAGGAACCCATATTGATCCAAGCATCAGTGACTCCGTTCATAACATTATTCTAATTGTGGTAAATTACAAGCTCACTGCACGCTGTATATTCACCTTGCCATCAATGACGTTACCCAGAGCATCCACTACACGGCCAAGCAGTTCTTCACCAACAGGCACATCCACGATGGCTCCTGTCCTCTTCACAATGTCTCCTTCCTTGATGAGCTTATCGTTACCAAACACCACAACACCAACATTGTCAGGCTCCAAATTCAAGGACATGCCCTAAAATTGAAGAAATGCAGATTATGTACACAAGAAATTTTAATACAAGAGTTTGGGTTGACAGGTTTGAGTCTCAAGGCATGAATTGGACTTTAGGAATACCTTAACCTGGATATTTGCACCTGGAATGAGAACACGTTGAACGATTAGCAGAGTGGTCATAACGTGAACATATTCAGATTGGGATAGAGTTGTAAGTGGAGTGCCTCAAGGTTCGGAACTGGGGCCAATGGGTTTTAATTTGTTTAGTTAATGACCTAGGAAGGCAGAGAGCAAAGTCACCAGGACATACTTGAAAACGTAAGGTAACAACGTATTACTTCCGGGTGAGAAATAACATCTTTGCTGACTACACTAAATTTTATAGTGCTGTAAAATCAGAGCAGGACATAACTTATCTGCAAGAGGACATGCATAAATGTCAGATCAGTTTTAATACAGAAATGTAAGGCAATGCATCTGGGCAGTAAAAAGAAGTCTGGCAGTAATATGCATGATATCAGGCATAAGACACGGGAAAACAATGCATAAATTCCTAGTAAAAACGGCACCTTGAATATGGAGTTAAGTTTGTCACCTTGTTAAAAAACAAAATTAACACTATCCAAATTAGGATTATTCATATTAGAAGACATGCATCTAAAAGGGGGATATGATTACTATTTGATAATATATCTATGGTTAATACAAGGAAGTTCAGTTAACTTTTCAGTCCAGGACCCGACAAGTGACATCCCTCGAGTAAAGAGGAAAGGAAATTGGAAGTTATTTAGATTAAGGTGACAGTTTCTAATTTATTACCCATTGAGACAGATGGCAGATACAGTAAATACAGTTACAAAGTTTAGGCCTCTAAAAGTATACAGAGAAGCTAAGTTGAACATAGGAACCAAGGGCAAATTTGATTAATTGCAGGAGTAAAGTGGATACATTAAATGTTTTAATGAGGTTTGCTTCCTCTGAATCAATACAGTACAACTTAAATTAGGATAAGTAATTTGCTGAATTATAATTTAAGGGGAGGAGGGAAAAAAAAAAAAAAAAAAAGGCCATCGAGTTGAACCCAACCTTTTTAGAGCACACAATGTTTTTTCATCACTGGCTCTCCAAATTAAATGAAGAGCATGACAACGGGATTGGATGGTTTTGGCAAGACAATTTAATCCATAATATGATTTAAAAAAAAAATAAAAATAATGTGTAATTGCCATAATTATATACATTGGTAAAAACAGAAGCGTGTCTACCTTCAGGCCAGATGAGAACTCCACCATTTCCTCTGCCTGGACATTCCTGAGGCCATATACACGGGCAATACCATCACCAATGGAAAGTACACGCCCCGTCTCCTCAAGTTCAGCGGAGGTGTCAGCGCCAAGGATACGCGCTTCCAGGATAGAGGACACCTCAGCTGTGCCTGCAGAGAACGAGATTAAATAGGTCACGTTAGCGCATTTTTTACATTGCAAACCCCCAAGAACACATTTGTTACGCAAAACCTAATCAAAAAACTTTTTCCTGCTCAGACTATCACTAACAAAACAAAAAACCTGTTAGACTGATCCCAGGCAGTGTAGGGTAGTGTACTGAGCCTGGGGGATGGAGGGGAGAAGAGAGAAACAGACATGATTACGACTCCAAACTGCATGGCTTGTATAGCTGTCACTTACTACAGGAGCTATCAAAGTCACACCCCACAATGCACTACCACTGCAAAGCATTATGGGGCGACTTCATGCTCCTGTCGCAATTGACTGCTATACCCATCCACGTTATGGTGGTTTGTAGCCTGAAGTGTGCCAGCTTCACACTGGCTCAGGAAGTCTCTTTACTACCTGGGATCCTCCATTACATTTTTTGGCAAACCTTTAAGACTCCACGAACCTCTTGCTGGGAATCACTGCGTTAGCAGATTACATAAGAAATCACAGGTGCCTATCTGGCACATGTAGACATGAGACTCGTGGTGCAAAACCTTTCAGGTGAAAGACGCTAGAAGCGGTGAATAGTTTAAAGCCGTAATCCTGGCTGCTCTACGATCAATCTGTTTTTCTTCATAACTAGGGGGATCCTAGTTGGATGTGGAGTACAGCCACATTATTTTCAGCTTGAGGGATACCACGTTCCCAGAGAAATTTAGTTTTAGGCATCAGTTTTAGGCTCCCTCCTGGGTAATTCTAAAGGCCACAAAAACAAACCAATGCATGATTTTTTTTGGAAATATAAAGAAAACATTACTAGCTTATAAAGTAAAATAAAGCAAAATTTCCAATGTGAGTGACCGGCAATCATGAGGCCTCTGCAAGTTAAGGTTTCTAAAGTGTAAAAGTGTCTACAATGAGGTATGACCAGAAAAAACAAGGTAAAAATACGAGCAGTTATTAGGACAATACATGGAACTGCCCCATTAACCAAAAAAAAATACATGGACAATTTACCAAAAAAAAAAAAGTACAAAGATAATTGGAACGGGCTGAGGAAACATGCAAATTTAAAAACCATATTTTTATCCTGAATTTATTCTGGCATGTGTTTTTTTGGTATGTGCTCAACCATTTTACCGCTTGAGCCAGATAATCATAGGAAGGGCAGAAGAAAAAGCAGTGACCCATCCACAACCCGCTCCATCACAGACGGCCACCGCCACAAAGTTTGCCCTTGACTACTGCATTACGTCCCCTTCTCTCAGTAGTTCTGGCTCAATTACGGTCACTAATCTAAAGAGAGCACTGCCTGGGATGTAAAGCATAGGAGTGCCAAAGTAGACACTCCCAGATATACTATACAGTACTACGCTACTTTCCCTTACTGTGCTAGAGCAAACTATGAAAGTTAAGGACAAGTGAATAACACGTAGAGAATAGTCAAAGCAGCATTACCACTTACCAGTCTTTTGAAGCCATGCCCCAGATGCATGGATGTCTCTAGCTGCAATAAAAGCTGCACCAAAGGCTTTTTTAGAGACCTAAAAACAAAAAATGTTGTATCAGAAGATGGGAGCAGGCAGTCAAAATCTAATAATTTGCATTACATTTAAATTCACCATTAGTGAATTGAAACCTTAGTTATCTGCACATTCAATTCATTAAAATGAACAGAAAACATAACGGTGAAGGGCATACAGGAAGGGCAAATGTGCAAGTGCTGAAGGTTAAGGACAAGAACACGATAAACACCTGGTCCTCACACAGGAGAGGAGATTTAATACTAAGAAAATTAAACGCCCCCCTGCTTGGCATAAATAAAGTTTGGGGAAAACAAAGTTGAAAATCCAGCTTGCATGGCAAAGTAATGCTACATATATCTTTTCAGCTTCGCGAGATAGCTGATTAAGTATTAAACATACTAGCTGCACAAGGCAAAAGAATACTCTGCACAAGGCAAAAGAATACTCTGCACATAGCATATACAGTACACCACTGGCTTTCTGCGGTATATAACACGACAAGTATCAGAGGCCTATTGTATCACAGGATAGTTATAACGCAAGCTAATCTACATACCAGGGTATGAACATATAGAAGCAAGTTATATTTTTTAAACCAATGCTGCAGTTCCATAGAAAAAATTGACGTGTTTATTGCTGTGCAGTAATCTTGTGAACAGTTATATCCTCAAACAGACAGTGGCCAGGAAACGCAGAACAGGCCAATATAATAACAATGAAAGAAAGGCTTTAAAAAAAACATTGCAGTGTCTCCAACCGCAACGCCCCCCTGTCATGGGCAGAGATAAGTCCAAATACATTTTAATGCAGCCAAACAAAGATAGTCAGAGTGTACGCATGTGGGTGCTCAAGGTAAACCCCTCCTCAAAGGGGCCAAGGAACAACGTCAGCCAGATAGCACCCTACAAAAGTTAGCGTTCAAACACATGTATAGCGCTGCAGCCACAGGGCGCCCCCCTCAAGGCAAGGTCTGTAATACACAGTGGGGTTTAACAAGCGGTGTGTAGCCTGGGAAAGAAGCATACAACAGGTTTATAGCAAAGGTCAAGTCCCCTGTGTGAGCAGCCTGATCATAATAATGCACCATGACAAGTCTGCATAATAACCATCCTCTCCCGTTATCCCCGGGGCACACAATGACACACTGCCCGTCAGTCGGGGGACACACAGGGGGAGACAGGAGAAGGTGCACCCCGCAGCGGCCTTGACCTTCAGCAGGACTCCCTGGGCCTCCTCCCTCGGAGATCGCATAGGGGGATCGCACCGGGAGCAGCCTCTTCCTCCCCAGCCCCCCGGGATCCCTCTCTCCCTCCCCTCGCTCCCTGTACCCCCCACCCCCCTATGCCTGCAAAGCCCCTCCGGGATCTCCGATCTCCCCCCACCTATGCCTGCCCAGCCGCCCGGGATCCCACCCTCTCCCTCCCCCCCGGAATCCCACCCTCTCCAGCCCCCCGGGATCCCTCTCCCCGCACGCGGAGAAGGCCGCGCTGTCAATGTCACACAGGCCGCCGCGCAGCAACATGGCGCAGGGAGATCAGGGGGACAGAGAGGCGGCGGGGCCTCGCCACGTACCAAGCCGGCCTGCCTCGGCAGGGTGCGGGACAGCGCGGCTGCTAGGCGGACAGATAGCATGTTTCGGGTGGGGCTGGGTCTCTCGGTGCCGGCGCTGCTCTGGGTGACCGTCCCGCCTCTCCGCACAGACTGACAAGATGGCTGCCCGGGCGCGCGCTTCTGTAGGGGAAGGTCACACCGTGCGCGCGCATGAAGGCTCCTCTCACATCACGCGCACGGGGAGGCTCCTCCCACACCACCCCTCACGCGCGCAGGGAGGCTCCTCCCACATCACGGGCGCGCCGGGAGGCTCCTTCCCTCTCAATGTACAGCGTTAACATTCATACACAGACATATTATATTCACTTCTTTCGTGGTTTTTTTTTATTCAGTAGGTTTTTTTGTGGTAAATGAATTAATGTATTTATGAAGAAGGGGAGGGGGAGTGACGTGTTATAGGGGTCAGGAAGGCGGTTGCCATGGCAGTGGGGAGGGGGCGTAGACAATGAAGCATGTGTTTCCTGGAAGCTGTGGCGCTGTGACCTCAGCGACAGGCCGAGCCACAGAGGGGCACACAGCATCTCCTGGGCCACAGAGGGGCACACAGCATCTCTTGGGCCACAGAGGGGCACACAGCATCTCCTGGGCCACAGAGGGGCACACAGCATCTCCTGGGCCACAGAGGGGCACACAGCATCTCCTGGGCCACAGGGGCACACAGCATCTCCTGGGGCACAGAGGGGCACACAGTATCTCCTGGGGTACAGAGGGGCACACAGCATCTCCTGGGGCACAGAGGGACACACAGCATCTCCTGGGGCACAGAGGCACACAGCATCTCCTGGGCCACAGAGGGACACACAGCATCTCCTGGGCCACAGAGGGGCACACAGCATCTCCTGGGGCACAGAGGGGCACACAGCATCTCCTGGGCCACAGAGGGACACACAGCATCTCCTGGGGCACAGAGGGGCACACAGCATATCCTGGGGCACAGGGGCACACAGCATCTCCTGGGGCACAGAGGGACACACAGCATCTCCTGGGCCACAGAGCGACACACAGCATCTCCTGGGGCACAGAGCGGCACACAGCATCTCCTGGGCACAGGGGGCACACAGCATCTCCTGGGGCACAGAGGGACACACAGCATCTCCTGGGGCACAGAGGGACACACAGCATCTCCTGGGGCACACAGCATCTCCTGGGGCACAGAGGGGCACACAGCATCTCCTGGAGCACAGAGGAACACAGCATCGGCAGTGGATATTCACAGTCGAGTGTAAATAGCCGCTTGGCTATTCCCACTCAAGTGCAAATAGAGGCACACAGCATCTCTTGGGGCACAGAGGGTCACACAGCATCTCCTGGGGCACAGAGGCACACCGCATCTCCTTGGCACAGAGGGGCACACAGCAACTTCTGGGCCACAGAGGGGCACACAGCATCTCCTGGGCACAGGGGGCACACAGCATCTCCTGGGCACAGAGTTGCACACAGCATCTCCTGGGGCACAGGGGGCACACAGCATCTCCTGGGGCACAGAGGGGCACACAGCATCTCCTGGGGCATAGGGGGGCACACAGCATCCCCTTAGGGGGGTTGCGGATAATGAGGGAGTCCCTGGGCATGAGTCCCTGTTGCTCACGGCCTTTGAAGTGGGTGATTTGGTTCAACCCCCCTGTCAGCTCTCTTTGGGCAAATCACTTCTTCATCTTCAGCGCTTGATTCCTCTGAAGAAAACGTCCAATTTTTGGGGATCACTTAGATTGCACGCTCTTCTGGGTATGTGCTCCTTTTACCTATCTATTAGCATTTACCCGATGCCCTTATTCCCATTGTTTGTAATTTACCTGATATTGTAATTGTGTAAAGCGCTGCATACATTCTGGACGCTATATAAATAAAACTATAGAAATCATACACACATGAATACAATTTCCTTTCAGAAGTGTGGTCTTGTAGTAGTATTGTTTCATTCCTGGTTTGCAGCAGTAAGACTTTGATAAATAACCTGTATTATTTGATAGTTCTTTAGTATTAGACCTGTTAAAACAGCTGGAACAGCTGCTAAATCCTAGGGTGCAAGGAAGCAGAACAACACACTGCTGGCTCCAAAGGCTGAGTTCAGACAGGCTGCTTGCGCGTCCCCGCCTCTGCTGGACGATGTGTGCTCATGCCCAGCAGACAGAACAAACCGACTTGGAAGCGGGACTACTCAGCCAATGAATAAAAAGAAACAAAGTATGTGTGTTTGCGATTGGCTGGCAAACTACACGTGACAAGGCTGACGCTTGAAATCACAACTTCAGTTGTCTCCTTCAAGTGAAGAGGCGTCAACACTGTACTTCGCCCTCCGGGTGTTGTTTTCAGTTTGAAAACACACACACCAAAGCGAAAGTGGCGAACGCGCTCGCGCACGTAAGCTATCAATAAGCAGCACATAGAAAAACAGGTTCCTTGGGTATGCCGTGAGTGAGCCAGTCCTAAGCCAAGTGGCAAAGTGCAGCTTCCCATGCTCAATATAGATCCAGAAGCCATATTTGGGTGGAAGAATAAGAAGTCTACATTTTCCACACTTGCAGTGGGGAACGGTGTATGTCCTGGATATACAGGTGGAGAAGTAGAAGTGGGTGGTGTTGAGGTTTCATTTATGACCATGGAAGGACCCGGGAGGCTCGGCGCGCTCCCGCATTACCTCCGTTCACGCGCGGGGGTCCGTCTCCACACAGGACACCTTCCACTTCCCCCTCAGGCTGCACAGCGCGCATCAGACACTGCTACCCATACTGTGGTGTAGGGCCCCGCCTCCGGATTGCGTCCTCGCATCAGTGGCGCGTGGCACACGCACTTGACGCGTGTGCAACGCGCCCATTTACTCTAACTGAATATTCTCAGCTGTGCCACTGGCACATTGGCTGAGCATAACCTCTTCTTTTCCTCGTCTCTGCTTCCACAAGTCTTGCCTTGCCGAACCTTGTTTGTGTACTGACCCTGCTTGTTTCTTGGACTCCGCACCTCCGTACTCATGACCCCGGCTATACCTGACCATCTCTCCAACCCTGACCTCTGCATTCGGACAACTCTCCACTCTCCAACCCTGACCATGGCTAATAGTACCTCCAACGATCCGGACCTCTCCTACCCTGACCCCGGCAAGTATAACGACGACCCGTACCTCTCCAACCCCGACCCGGCTACCTTGACCAACCTACACTCCAGACGTGCCTTCATGGCTATGGGTGGCGTTTATACCCATTCCCACCTCAGCTCTGGGGTCCCGCCTTGTTTGTGGTGAGCACAGCGTTACAGACCACCAGTGGTCCCGAACTATTCATATAGACCACCAGCTAAAAAAAACCTCTGTAACAGAAATTCTAAAGGAAGTGAAAGAGATCCCTTCATCTGCCATAGAAAATACTATTATCAGAGAATACATTTTTATTTCTTAGGTAAAAATGGCTAATAATGAAGGCGATTTGTAATGTGTGTGAACTAGAATTAGCACAGAATGCGATACGACGGGCGCGCGCACATTTGCCACTCTTGCACTTTGAGGTGTGTCTGCTGGGCATGAGCACACATCACCCAGCAGACAGAGGCACGAACGTGTAGTAGCCTGTCTGAACTCGGCATAAGGCCTCGGCCAAGGTGGCCCTGAGCTGGCAGGCTTATGCTGGCCGCGTTGAAACACATTGCGGCAGTGTGTGTGGCCAGCGTGAGCAAGCGCCTGAGCATGCACGGTGTTTAGCTGCTTGCCAAGCAAGCAAATTTGAATTTGCCGCTCGCGCGTCACGTGAGCGGTTCGCCCAATGAGGGCGAACCAGCTCCGTGACGTCTTGCCCGCGCCTCCCGACACGTCTCCCCGCGCGCGCACCTAGCCGTCCACGAATTTCCCGGCCGAGCAGGGCGCAGCGCACGAGCGCCAGCGCGCCCGCTCCCTGCCTGGTTGTAGCCTAAGGCCTCGGGCATGGTCAGTGCTTATGCGCTGACCCGTGCTGAGGCGTGCTGCTGCTCGGCACTGAGCCCCTGCAGCCGCAATGAGAGCGGCTTTAGCAGGGGCTCGCGCACGCGTCCGCACGCTTGGGGAAGCGTGTGTCTGACGGAGGTTTGAAATTTGGTGCTCGCTGGAGCGCAAGGCCGGTCACGTGAGCGGTTCGTCCAATGAGGGCGAACCAGCTCCGTGACGTCACTGGCCCGCCCCCAGACCCGACACGCCCACAGACGGCGCGCTGTGTAAGGCCAGGGAAAGCACCGCTTTCCCTGAGCCTCAGCCCGGATCAAAGCACTATGTCCCAGGCCTAAGGCTAAGGACCCGCTGCGGACGGCCGCGCGCGCGCGGGCCACCAGCCCCTCACCTCCTGCCTATCTGTCCCCGCTGCCTCCTTCCGACGAGGCTCACTACGCCCTGTGACGCGTCAGCTGCCAGGGGATGCAAGAGGAATGCGATCCTGAGCGGTGACGCGTCACGTGGTGCGCTGGTGAGCCTATCAGCGCCGGGGGCTGGAGTGAGCTTCCCCCACCTCCAAAAGGTAGGGGGGAAGTGTGTGTGTGAGGTTTGGGGGTAGGGGGGACGGACGGACCGACGGGGGGGGGCACAAGAATGGACCCTCCGCTCAAACCACGCCCCCCCCCCCCCCGCTCCAGCTCCCGCTCCCTACAGACCGCAGGAAGCGGTCAATTGCCCCTCAGCGCGCCGCCTGCATGCAGTGTGAGCGCACTGACTGAGGCAGCGGGGCCTCGGCCTAACTCTCACCTTCCAACATACCTTGGATGTGACCTGCTTCCCCAGATAACCCTATACAAAGCATTAACTGATTCCAAGTTGGTCAATTAAAAGTTATCACAACTTACAGCACGCCTACTACGGTTTCAATAGCCTCTATATTTAATTTAAAAAAAAAAAAATATATATATATATATATATATGTATATATATATATATGTAATTCTCTACTAATGTGGTTTTTCCAATTCTTACCATCACTAATGTTACTTTGTAATAATCAGTTTTTTTTGGGGGGGGGGGAATTTAGTAAGTCTCCATTGGAAAATGTATCTATGTTAACCTTTCTCAATAAGAGGTTTTTTTTTTTTAATAACTGATCTAATTTCATTTATTTAAATATGCTTTATATATATGCTTTATATATATTTTTTCATAAGTATTTTGAAACTATTTTTTAGTGTGAATATACTATATATTACGTATCCATGCTCCAGCAAACTGTACAACAATAGAAGCATGAAGTATTGTTATAATAAAGTTGATCACCAAAACCACGAAAACATTTAAACAAACAGCAGCATGTATTGGGGTAAGACAAGTAATGACAGTGCATTGTGTTGTGGGCAGCACAGTCCCTGCTTCAGCCTTATAACACCTGAACGATTTCAAAGGGAAGGGTGGGGGATATACCGCTTTTGCCACTACCAACATGGCGGCGCGATTGGATCAGCAGGACACAGTCACGTGATCGTAGACGTGTACCTATAGACGCATGCGCGCTGTGACCAGGCGGTCTGCTTTTTGATTGGCTGCTGGTCACGTGGCCGTTGAAGTTGTGGCGCGAGCTGGAGTCTACTCTGTTGTACAGTTGCAGGGATGGACGAGAAAAGCACCAAGGTACAGGGGGGGGGAGGAGGAGATATGTGTGTGTGTATATATACACATCAGTAATAGCTGTATATAGTGTGTAGTGTATTTACAGGGCAGGACCCTGTAGTATCTTTATACTGTGCAGTCTATCCACATAGTGTACCACCGAGCAAAGTTATAGAATAGGTAGATATTGTACATATACGTAGTTATGTCATTTGTGTGCTTGGAATGAGCTCAAAACCATGTCTTGTATTAATATAGTACAATCATTTAATTCATAAGTAGTAATTATGTTGCTCATCTATATTCATTATTGCAATGCAAAAAAAAGGAAACTGAAGGTTACCATATATATATATATATATATATATATATATATATATATATATATATATATATATATATTTACTGAGTGCATTCTGTGTGTTTGTGGTAACCTTCAGTTTCCTTTTTTTTGCATTGCATTACACAAACAGCAGCAGCTAGCACTCCAAGCAACACATGTAAAGTCAAGGTGCATGCTCCATACAAAAGCAGCAACACTCAGATAAGCAAAAAGACATGTATCAGCAGTGTGGGGATTATGCAATATCCTTATGCAGTGCTAACCTTTAATGTGTTTAGTAAATGTTATGCTCATATATGCAGTAAAGCCTGTTCTGTTTTACAACTGTTTGCTTAACGTGATTGTTTCCTGTGAGGGCCTCCTCCCACTCCGTTGGGATCCCTCCCAGGTGGAGGCGTTGCACCACGAGATTGTATTATATGTACGTACCCCAGGCTCCCCGAGCGGAGGCTTAGGCTCCTGAGAGCCACACAGGTATACACAGCAGGTAGTAGCGTCTGTATTCGCAGGGAATACTATATATATATATTATATATATATATATAACATAATACTGAGTTAAGTTATGGTGAGTAAAAAAAGTGACAAAAACCCTCCACAGGAAAGCAAATATGCAAATATAGCTGTATGCTCATCTGCATGTCTTAGGCAGGTCTGCAACCCCGCCTTTCCCCATTATCACCCAGCATACAGCACTTCCACTGCAGCAAGGGATTCTGGGAGATAACATGCACATGAGCACACAGTGTCACTTTTTGCCTCAATAACCATTTTTAACATGGTTCCCTATAGGCTTAAGCTTGCTGCATGGTCACAGCTTTGAGCACAGCCGGGGTTAAGGTGCATACCCAGAAAACCACCCACAGACAGCTGTTTCGACCTTGATGGGTCTCATCAGTGTGGGGTTGATTTTACTGGGAATGCAAGAGAGGCTATGGGATAGGCTAAACCATAATACTGAGTTAAGTTATGGTGAGTAAAAAAAGTGACTTAAAAAAAGATTTAATGATATGTAGAGAATTGAGGGATATCGTTCACACTGCATATTATGAATATGGAATTCTATTGACCGATGTATGTGAAAAAAAGTCTCAGACATTTGCAAACCTCCTGACTCTAAAATAGTTTGCATCAAATTGATTTATATACATGGCGGTGCTCCATCTCATACCTGTTCAGGGTGCAGGCTGGGTGTGGATATGCAGATAGACTAAGGATGGCCACCTGGAACTTATAGTACAAAAAGGAGCTTTATTAACACCATTTATAAGGATCGCCATACAATGACTCCACAACAGACATGGCCCCCATGGCAAATCATAAAGTTACTCTGTGCTTCTCCCCCTGGTAACTCTCACTCCTACACTGGGGAGGTACTTATGCGTGCTTCCCTTAGTATTGTTAGATTGGCAATCTCCTGCATAGCGTTAATGATGCCCCATCTCAAGTGGGCTTATGGTGGGAATACTCTGCTTTCTGGGATCAGTATCCCATTACTGTGTACAGCATACCTCGTCCATACAAATTGGATTGGGAGTTCATTCTGGACCTTCTTGTGGGGCCAATTTAATGCTCTGGAGTAACTACTCTGAAAACACCTGCTCAGAACATGCTTACTCCTCCAGCGTGAGCACAATCGTGGGCCATTAATATAGACGCAAACTATATAGGACACATTTCCAAATTGAAAACAATAAACAGGGACAAGACACTCTTCATATACATGTCTATATACTTAAACATATTTACAGGACTCGGTGAGGCACTACCAGAACTCTGAAGAACCTTCTAGAAAATTGGGTGGAGAGTCCCAAGACATACAAGGCAATCCTTTCTGCACAGTCATCCTACATCACATGATGGGGAGGGGTAATAGTGATCCCACCCGGTTAACCCATTAAGGCCGCTAACCCTCTACATTAATTAGTATGTATATCTCTATTTATATAGCGCCACCTATGTAGATGGCGCTTCACAGCAGTAATACACGTGACATAATATAACACATAATGGGAATAAGCGCTTGAGACCTAAAAGTAACATTAGTAAAAAGGAGTCCGTGCCCGAAAAGCATCCAATCTAAGTGGTGAATAGGAAGGTGTTCTGGTAAGTGTGTCTGCAAGGAGCCAAGGTCAATGTATGTGTTTAGCATCAGCCATGGAGCTACCCATATGCTTCATTAGTGTTTACAGATGGTTCATGAAGGTGGATAGAGATGGTGCCAGTTGGATATTGAGGGGAATGGCATTACAGAGGTGTGGGGCAGTGAGAGAGTGGTTGAAGATGGGAGAGGGCTTTAGATACAAAAGTGGTAGACTGAAGACATCCTTGATCAGAACGCATGAGTCTGGACGGTGTATGGTGAGAAATTAGGGCTGAGATGTAAGAAGGGGCAGAGGAGTATATAAGCTTAAGAGAGGAGAATTTTGTATGTAATACAGGATTTGATAGGCAGCCAGGAGAGGTATTTCAGCAGGACAGGCGCTGACAGATTTAGGAGAGCGTAGAGTGATTCTAGCAGCAGCATTTAGGATAGATTGTAGGGGAGGCAGGAAGGCTGGACAGTAGAAGGTTACAATAGTTGAGATGGGAGAGAATGAGGGCCTGCGTTGGAGTTTAGCAGTAGAGCAACAGGAAAGGGTGTATCTTTGCAATGTTACGAAGGGAAAAAAAGTCTGGTTTTAACTAGATTGGACTCCTCCCTCACATTCCCAATGTGACCAAGGCAGCATGCTGTATATGGCCAACAGTAATGTAGAGGGGGGTAGTTGAGCCGGGCTTGGGAGGATGTATGAGGAGCTACGTCTTTGACCTGTTAAGTTTGAGTGGGTGGAGAGACATTCAGAGACTGGTCTGTACAGCAGGTGTGCGGCCAGTAGTACCCATGTGTTTTTATTTTTTATATGCAGTGCAGGTAATTAATTCATAGTAACTAGGGAACTATACATCATGGCAAAGAAAGAAAGATTCACTGCACTAAATATTTAACAAACTATTGAAACAGATAAAAAAAAATGGAACCAATTTAAAAATTACAATATCAACCATAATACAAAGGATTTTAATTTAAAAAAAAATCATAAGCAAATATTAAATGATGGTAAAACAAGGTGACAAAATAAACCAAAATGCGTCAGAAGCATGAAGTTTCAGGGCATAAACTCCATTCATTGTTACATGCTGACAACTTTCCACCCCAGGATCGGATGTATGTAATGTGCATAGTGCTATCTGGAAGGTCACAGAGGATGTGAGAAATAATGGAACTCCTTTACACACTGACTGATGTGCCATGGAATCGGCAACCTTGGGTAACCATCTTTCTTTTGCAAACCTATATTTTGCCTTTATTTTTTCTTACCTGATAATTAGAAATAGGTAACTAAGTGGATGTGATGTGGAATACACAGCATTTGTCTGACACTATTTTTTTTGGCTTTGTCCTTTTACTACCTTTCATCTTGTTTGTTTTAAACCTCTGGCTAGATCATCACGTGGCTCAAGAAAATACTTGGTGACCAGCCACTTTTACCGTACGAGGTGAATACCCGGACCACGGAAATCTTGTATCAGTTAGCCGAGTTGAGCGAAGCTCGCAATAAAGACTCATCTCTGGTCATAGAGGACCTAAAACTGAAGTCTGCAGAGGTCAAAGCTGAAGGTTAGTTTGTAGTTTCCCCTCTGCCCTGAATCCCTCCTCACTACAGCCTCCTGTAAATGGCAAAGCAATGCGATATTAATAGCAAAAAAAGGCCAATTTGCTCATCTTGCCAGCAGATCTCTTAAAAACTGTAGGGCCAACTTTTTCTTTTATTCTGTTCTCCAATAACAGTAGTGTTTAAAAATAAGTCACCTTGGCATACTGTCTTCTTCATGTACCTTCTATATAAATTAGAAATATCTGCTACTGTAGTGTTTGCGTATCTTTCCTCCTTCTTTTGCTTGGTTATTCTTGGGTGACCAATGCAAACGCAGCCCACCATTTAGTATGAGAACTTCAGTTCAACATATATTTTTTTTATTCTCTAAAGTGTTGAACAAGAACATTGGGCAAAACCTATATATTCTAATCAAATGTCAGTCATGACCAAAAGGCAGAGAACCAATACCAATCTGTTTATAATTATTTTTAAATAAATGAACGACATACTGTATTGACATTGTGGAGCTAACCTCCTCCCTATCTCTGGCCTGCTGAAGGGAGCAGTTCACCTATTGGAAAAGTCACGTTCTCTCTTAGGGTTGTAATAGGGCCGAATCTCCCAGGGTTAGGATGAGCCTCCCAGAGCCTGAGTTTGCCGCACTGTACAGCTGCCTCAGATGTTTTTTCCCCTCGTGGCGGTCCATTTGGAGAACTTTGTCCATGTTGTCACAAAACATAAGTGACATTTCTTTTAATCTGAAACGTAAACGTTGGGGCATTTGGAAACGACCCTATTTCGAGGAATTGTTTGCTGAATTTCCCAGGTAGTTTTGACTAAAGCACCAAACCTAAAGAACAGTGTCTTGTGGTACGGTATCTTTAAGAGGAATAGTTATAGAAGATCAGAGAAATTGACTAGGGAACAAACTGAAAACAAGTGCAAAGCATGCAAATTTGGGATCAACAAAACTGATCTGTTTTATTTGAGACAAACTGAAGTGTTCAAGACACCATGTTATATTAACTGACTATGTACAGTAGTTTGTATTTGTGTCCATTCAGCCTGTGGGCCACACAATTAGACCTCTCAAATAAGGATTTTAGAACATATACGTAACATTAATAATGGTTCTTTCATAACATTTAAAATATATCATAATTTGGAGCCCAGAGGGTTCATTTATAGAGACCAAGTCCCACATAATTAGAGAGGGGATCTGTTAGACTTTGGACTTTTTTTTTTTCATATTGGGGACTGTATTTGGAGCCTCAGAGACACTCTACAATCAGTAACGTGAGCAGGCGTTCTTTGATCCTGGGAGTAGACATGCAGTGTATAGATGTCAGAGGGGCCGCTACAAGGGGAAAAAGCTTCAGTGGCAGCTGTACAGTGTGGCCAACTCGGACCCTGGGGGGCTTATTTTAGATGTCGGCGTGCAATTTGAGCTTTTTAACATTTTTCAATATAAAGAAACAAAAATTAAACACACACAAAGCAGTGCAATTCTAAGAGTTGAACTGAGAAAATCCATTTTCTGATTAACCTGAATATATCAGAGGAACGGATTGAAAAGTCTGAGACGGGAAGAACCTTGCTTAGGGGTTGTATCCATGCTATTTCGTATATGTTTGAGCGTTCCACTAGTGGGGTTTTCATTGCGCTTTTGCTTGCTATTTTTTCCACCAAAATTTGTTTGGTAGCTCTACAGAACGAGGGCGCATTATGCCGACCAAGTTCTATGTAAAGCCCTACATACATCGATAAACTAGTACAGTATTATTTATTATTATGTTGTGTTTCTACAGCCAGTCACCTGCAAGAGCTGCTCCTGGAGAGCCTGGGGCCGTCCTTCACTAAATTATCCCGCATGGGAAACAACTATTTGAATCAAATAATTGACAGTTGTCTGGTGCTAGAGTTAAAGGATTCTTCCTTGGCAAGGTAATTATTTGTTACATATACATGGTCACGGTCACCATTTTCCCACGGGAAAGACGGTTATCCCGTCTCTGGTCACCTCTCAGAACAAAACTACAAATCTCCACAGTTGAATTGGGCCTGGTTCCAGAGATACTTAGCAGTGTAGTTACTAGTGTTTCCTGTGTGCATTTTAACTGGCCATCTATTAGGAATCCTCAACCAATGATGTTGCGGTTTCCTATTGGCACGTGGAATTAGCATGATTTCCAGGCTATTTTCTTTTCTCTGGAGGGAGCAGAAACGCAGGTAAATACAACATCACGTATCTCAGGAACTGGGGCGGTCCGTAGAGGTTGAAATCAGTTTTGCTCCAGAAGTTCCACAAGTTGTTAAAAAGAGGGGAAAAATGGAGCAGTTTGGATTGCTGCTTTAATGTTTAGTGCGCTGGCAGATTGAAGTCCCAACCACCGGGTTTAAAAAAAGCATATCTGTCATCAAAGGTAATATTTAGCATGTCAATGCACTACATGAAATTGGGAGCAAAAAATACCTTAGTGTGCTGGGGGTCTGGTGACACCAGGATGCCATGGACCTGCGACACTTCTGGACAGATCCAGGAGCGATGATATTTTTGTGGTGGTTCATTGACATTTTTCTCTGGTCATTTCTTAAGTTCTGTGTGCATTTAAGTTATAACCCCCTTCTCTTGGTAAAAAGGGACTTTGATATTTTCTATGGCAGGGCAGAATTTTTCTTTCTACTGTATATTTTGGAAAGTTGTCTGTTTGCTGTGCATTTGGACACCTTTTTTAAGATCTCGTAACCAAATTGTGCATGATAAATCCTGAGATGGAGCAATTGAACCCCATTTTGAATCAAGATGGCGGACTGAACCTTTCAAAACTGCACTGATTTTAATCAAATTTGGCAGGATTGTAAGTAGCTAAACTGAATTTAGAAAATCCATGTTTTGCACACGGTCAACTTTATGTTGGATGCCCAGAGTGGGAACTGGAAAAATTTGTTTTTACACCTGATGGAAAAAACAAAAATATAGTTTACCCAACAGCATTAGAATAAAAATACAGAAGTATTTTTTTTCATTAAGAAACTATAAAATGTAATTATCCATTTATAAATCTGTGGTGTTTTTTTCCCCCCTTAGAATTCCTGATTAATGCTATCATCTAGTTATCTATAGTTCTAATATTCTGATTATTTCGGATTTGTCATTTGTTAGGCCCAACTGAAAAACAGTCATGAAATATCCACATTTCCTGAAAAAACTGTCAGTGATAAATGTGCTGCTGTTACCCAGTGAATAATAAAATGACCTACATATCGTAACCAAAGTAGTTGCTTTGTTGTTTCATTATACTGTCCCATATTTTCTCTTCCCCTTCCCTTCATTGGACAGGTGCTGTTTTGTCATCCTGCCCTGGTCTAATTTCAGACTGGTGATGAGTATTGTGTATGTATATTGCATGTCCAGGCAACACTAAAGGTCGCCCCATACCAGAGAGCTGCTCAGCGCCTTTACAGACGTGAGCGAACACGCCTGTTTGTATACTGCTTGTCCATTTTCTGTATCCTGGAATACCTTTTTTAAACTGCTGGGTATACAAAAGGTTCTTCTCCAGTTTAACCTTGCTGTATTTACCTCTCTAGCACCTCTGTTTGGAGGTTCTTCCAGGAATCCACCACCCCTTTTCTTGAATTAAGCTCACATTTGCCCTGAGCCTCCCTCTTCCAGCTGGCGTTTTTGGAGTTCAAATGTACATATACTGTACTTGCCTGTGCAGAATGTAGGTGCAGCAAAAAACACTTTTTGCACTGGAAGAAAAAAGTGCAAATTGTAATCTTTCCATTTTATTGGTCTGGAATTCTGGCCATTATCATTATTCCCCTGTTATCCCTCTGGCTAATAATGGCAGCCTGTTTTTATACAAAGCAGGAAAAGGATAAAACTCAAACGGTTGTATTTGTAAGTAAATTGTTATTCCAAAGTCCCATAAAACACGCCATACTATTTGTAAATCACCTATATTTTACTCCTTAAACATGTCGTTCGTACACTTTCCTCATAGGAGGTACTGCGCCTTTCACACAGATTGTAGAGATAATGGAACGGGTTTGGGTAAGTCTGGTGCATATAAATACATGTGGCTGTTTTTGACTTTAAACAATCCTTTCACTGTACAGGGTATAATAAACCTTTATTTCACCCAACATAACTGTATTGAGCACATAGATATAATATTCAAAATTGTATCTGTTCATGTTGCATGTTTTAACAGCTTGCGTGTAAAAAATATGTACCTTCAAAAATTCTATCTTTCACAGCTATATTCCTGCAGTCAATAACTTGACTTTTGAACTTATGGCCATGGAGTCCAAAAATCAAGAAATGGAACTTGAATTGACAAACTTGAGGAAAAAACTGACAGCGGCTTTAGTGCAAGAGAAATCTCTGCAAGAGTAAGTATACGCATAGCCTAAAAGTGCACAGCCTTACCAGCACAATCATTTTAACATGGTCTATGACGGCTGGTGCAATGCGGGTGAAACCGTGATCCCTGCACACACCTTTTTATTTGATCTGAGGTGTCCACCAGGTGAAGCTGCAGCAGGAGATTCAAAGCACCAATGAGAAATCCAAATATCTAGGAAACGGGGAACCCAGGTAATGAGAAATTATATGCAAAGCTTTATTGAGACATTAAAAAGTGTCAGTCTCAGAGCAGAGAGGCCTCCCACGCATTTCACGCCGTAGTGGCGCTTTCTCAAGGAGTACTGGACAAACAGGAAACAAGCACCTAATATAGGTGCTGGGTAAATAAGAAAACCACATCAGACGCAGCTGAATGTGGCATGACAGAGTTCAAACATTTATTCAATTAATTAAAATCCCGTCTGGTGCAACAAAAACAGAGAGAAAAAAAGCCTCTGTTTAGCTGCTGCTTAGCAATAAATCCATTTGTTATCAATATTATGAATTATTATCAATGAGGCAAATAAATGGTTTAAAATTAATAATTTTCTCATATTCTCCTGAAGAATTTAATGTGAAAAAATATATATACATTTTCTCAAATTGATGAATGGAGAAAGGGAATAGCAGCTTTGTGATCTAAACACATGATGCATAATGCTTCAAATAAAATATTGACAATAGCAGCATATGTCTCATTCAAATAATGATACATCAAGAAGTTGAAAATGTAACCACTGTCAATAAGATATTACTATTACCGAAATATTAGTGGTATGAATATATGGATAAAACACCTAAACAAATAGCAACCAATTCAGTTGAAATCTGTATATTGAACAGAATGATGGAATTCAAATATATGTAAATAAATACCCCATCCACTTGATATCTAACCAAACGGTAATGGGTTAATATCATATGAAATAGATAGTTACATATCGGTTTTATTCTGGAACCCACAAGATAATAGATATAAATTTATCCTAAAATAAGAAAATCCCAACATTGGTTATATTAAATTACATTATGACAAGTGTAAGAAAAGTACATGAAGACCATCCTGAAAGTCTGAAATAAATCCAACTGATTTTAAATAATTTAGAGAAAGCAATTAAGATCCCACTCTGAGTTGAGACCATGTGGTTGGAGTGTGTTCAGAGTGAATATCCAAAATGCTTCTCTTTGGTATAAAATGTTGGGCTTATTGCCACCCCTTTTAGGGATTGGAATATGTTCCAAGGCTGTAAATTTCAGTGACCGTAGAGAACCTGATTGACACTCCAGAAAATGTTTAGACACTGGGTGATTGGTATCTTTATTGGCGATTTTAATCTTAAGTGTTCTAAAATACGTATTTTAAGTTGCCTGGTGGTTGGTGCCACATATTATTTATGACCACCACATGTAAGTATACTTGCTTTGATGGACCTCCAACGATCCCTCTCTCCGCCCACCTCCTCCGATCCATTCCTACACTACTTAACTTGAGTGAGCGCACTCCAGACCGCAAGACGGTGCTGGGTTTCATTTGTGTCCACCAGGTGAACTGCAGTTATTTGGGTGCTCCGATAAAAACGTCCCTACAGGAATACGTGTCTGGGAAAACATGGCCCCCAGGTTCAGCAGCAGCACATAGAAAGCTGCACTGTAACAGGGCGGCTTCCTGCTGAGTGACGGCAGCGATCATTGTACAGTGTTTGTATTTGCTCAGGGTACCGCGTCTCCACTCTGGGGCACCGATTGATGCGGGAACTCGAGCTCTGGTTTTGCACAGGCAGAATTTACTTTACATTTTTATTCTTCCATCATGGTGAATTGGAAATGCATTGAATCGCCCATTACCAGAGACTGGTTTTAGTGTGTGGCGCTTTATTTATAAGAGGAAACTTACCGGACAGATTTTTGCTTTTTTATCTTTTTAAAAATAGTGTGTACAAAGTCTCCCAGATCTCCCCTTTCTCTTTACATGGCTTTGGTAACTTTTGTATACACTATTACATCTGTGAAACGCTTCTGTTGGTCTGATAAGAGGTAACAAATGTAACAAATGTAAAATCAGTTTTTATAAGTAATTCATTTCTATGATCTAAAACCGCCAACTTTATACTACAAAAAAAAGAAAAAAAGCACTGGCTAGAGAACCAGCGCGCACCAAAGGAAATAATCTGTAGATTGCATAAAAAGCTGTATATGAGTGGCGCTTTTTTTATTTTTTTATTATTGGACTGCAAATCAGTAAGTAAACAGTTGGTTTTCATCTGAGGAACAATACAATATTCTTGACTTGAACGTGCAGATCATTGGGATATTAATGTTGTGTTTTTTTAATTTTTTTTTAATCCAAGGGACCTTAAGAAAGCAGAGGAACAATGTACGTTTGAGAAAGTCAAAGTGGAGAGGAGAATTCGGGACATGGAACATCTGAAAACAAAACCACAGGAATTTAAACTGAGAATCAAGGCTGGCGAGGTATATTCAGCTTTACAGCAGACATGCTCCTGAATTGAAGCAGTCCCCCAAGAAGCCTATACAGTTAACTCCTATAATAGTTGATTGCCCCATCTGAGGTTACTGTGACTACCTTGGACAGCTATAGGCCCTGAGGGGAGCTCCAATATATCCTCCTAGGCACTGATTATTTCAAATGCTTATTTCATGAATGGCGCATTAGATTTTAAAAATAGTGTTGGAAAGAGCGAGAAGAGATCTCTTAAATAAAATCAGAGGTGCGTCAGGGTGATGATGCCCTAAATGTAATGAGGAAAAAGCTCATTTAAACCACCGCTTAAGGTCATGTAGAAAAATTGCTAAATTCTGGATCAAACTGCTGCAATGCCGTCTCAATATTTTAAAAATAGAATTTGATATCAGTAGGACTGTTGGTGTTTTGAAATAAAAAATAAATGACCAATATATTGCAATTCCACAATTTATATTTTCAAAATGATCCAGAAGCGATCAAAAAAGACATCCCAATGTTGCACTCTGCCTAATAAAACGTTAGACACAATATTTTATGTTAACCACTATACATATAGCACTCACACCAGGGAGAAAAATATATAACAAAAGGAATAAAGAAAAACAATAACATTTTATTTAAACTCTTCTATAAAAATAATCGTTAAAGTAGAGCAGTGATCTGCATAATGTGGAAATATCAAGTTGCTAGACCCATGTGTGAAAAAGCGGTGTTAGTGCTAAGTATCACCTGTTAATTAGACCTATTGTATATTGGTATCGGGTCTCAAAAAACACCTTAGTATGGAAGGATCTAGAGTACAATTCCTACAGTAGGCCCATGTGACGCGAAAGCTTTAAACTTTGAGTTACCGGAACTCCCTTTGGACAGCTATCTCGGGGAAGCAGGGGGTCCCCGGAGACTAAATTAATGGGGTTCGTCTCTGGAGACCCCCCCCCCCCTAATTCAATCCTACTGTGTGTTAAAAAAAAAAAAAATACATTTTCTTTTAAAAAGCGCAAGAATTGCTCCTTTTTGAGGAACTGGATAAAATCGTCAACACCCAAGATTTCAGATATTCAAAGAGAATTGCTGATGTTAATGCAATATGACAAAAATACATACTCTGATTGGAAAGAGGCTCAAAACAATTCTTCAATGAATGGGAATTGTATTTAGATTTTCTACCCATAAGGCAAAAAAAACATTTATGAAGGCGCGTATTGAATCCTTCAGAAGTCAGAGTAAATAGTGATCAGGGGGATTAGGCAAAAAAAAATACCATTTGAATTTGTTGATTAATTTAAATTTATAATATTATTTTTAGTAGGAGAGTCATGATTATTTGTGTTTTATGTATGTTATTATAAAGTGGGTACCAGATGAGTTTTTGTATAATGTAGTCTGTACACCAAATTTAATATGTATAAATTATGGGGGAAAATATTTGAGTAAAGCTGGGGGCTATTTTAAAGGCATAGAAACAAAGTGAGCTAATAACTAATGTGCTAGGTTAAAGATGGATCAGATTGCTGTACAGGTTTTTCTTTTTAAAGGTTTGTCTTGGAAATTTTTAATCTGACGTTTAGTGTTCTGCTCCATATAATCTCCGTCATCCTGACCCATTTTCCTGCTTTTTGACACTAATATATATGCTGTTTATATGATGTGAGGTGGGTTTTGGGGTTCTGGAGTATGCTGGGTTATGCAGCTGTTGTTGCTTGGAGGTGTGGCCCCTCCTCCCCAGGGTTTAAAGCTCGCCCCGACCCACTTTCCAATTAGCAGTTTTTATCATGATCCTGTGAATCGTAGACCCAGTATGGTCTTCCTCCCTTCAGCAGAATAGAGAGGTACATGAGAATTGTGCCAGGTAGCGTTAGGACCTGCAGATTGGGCATGCCGTGAGGTGGCTGCAGGCTTATAACCTTTTGGCCAAAGGGTTTAACTAAATTACCTTTTTTCATGAGCAGATAAGCACTGAGGTATTGCACTATATGTTGTCATTTTGTATGATGCGCTGGCCTTTCTGTTTTTGTTTGCATTTTCCTGATCAGTTCAGTGACTGGGAGAGACGAGCAGGATTCAGTCACTAGGCTTTAAAAAAAAAAAGTCAATCCCATCTAGAGGGAAAATAGAAAATTGATGCTCAACTTTCTGTAATTTGTTCCCTGGAGCGTCCATCCATGGCGGTGTTTACCAATGGGTTAAATTCCACCCTCTAGCGGTTGAGTTTTCTAGGACAGAAAGCTCTACCTGTTGGAGGACCTATAAATAGCCCCTCTCTTCCTCCCCAGATAGACACTACAAAAGCCAAAAAATATAACTAGAAACATTATCATCTTGGATCTGAATTTTGGGAGGGAATTTGTGAGCACTGCCATGGATGAACTCGCTGTAATTTTCTTTTCCTGGAGAGTTGGGTATTTTTACGATTTTCCTGGTTGTCCCTGAGGCAGGGGTCACCAATGGCGCTTGCCAAAGCAGTAACCACCTAAAGGGGGGTTGTCCTAGAATTAAACACCTCACTCCATCACTTAAATATGATCTTTTTAAGTGGTGACCAATTGAGTGCAGGACCTTCCTACCAAAACATGCGGCTGCAGAGGCATGTGCGTCCAAAGAATAATACTATAAATGTATTCATTGGAGTCCATACTGCCACCCTACATAATTCTGCGGGGGAAGTCTACGCCTTCGCTGCCCAGGCCATGTTGAATGTGTGTTTACCAGCTCTGGGGCTAGAATTTTTTGATTGGTATAGGCTTTTCTGATAGCTGTTACAATCCATTAATTTATAGTAGACTTCTAGACTCCCTGCCCTTTCTATGAACCCTTTGGAAGTATGAACAGTCAGGCTGATTTTAAATCCCCCCCAGTTCTGGAAAGGTAGTGCTTTAAGCACCTCATTACCTCCAACATGTGTAGAATCCACTCTTTTTATTGTTTGCCAGCTTTGGGCAAAATTAAGGTAGTATTATCTCTTGATTGAGATGGAATTGTGAAACGACATTGGGTAAGAAGAGCTGTACCAGCCTTAAGATGACCTTGTCTTGATGGGAAAATAAGGAAAGATTCTTTCATGGATGAGTCTTGTAATTCGCCAATCCTGCGTGCCGATGTTACCGCTATCAACAGAACTTTTTTTAACTTTGAATTTGTGTCTGAAGCTTGAGGGGGAAATATGGTTCAAACGGGGCATCTGTTTTAGCCCGTAATACAAACATTAAATCCCAAGCAGGAACTGGGTCCATCTATTGTGGCTTGATTCTCTTCAAAGCTTGGAATAATCTACTTATGAGATCCATGGCAGCCAAGTGTCTCCCTAGTAGTGCCGATTAATGCCGACACCTGATCCTTAAATGAGCTAATGCCTAGCCCTTGCTCTAAACCTTGCAAAAACTCCAGGGTTACAGAAGTAGATGGTTCCAAAAAACTTAAACCTTGGGGCTCACACCACAGATGGAATCGCTGCCAGATTCTGTGATATACTGTAGAAGTAGTCCCTTTCCTTGCAGCCATTAAGGTCTGTGACAGCCTTCTTGATCTGAGCAGCTCCCGCTCAACCTCCATGCTGTCGAAGTCCAATCCCCTGGACATGGATGGCTCTGCGTGGCCAATTCAGGAGTATTGCCACCACCTTTGCTTTGTTCTGTCTGACTTTCTTGAACTCCTGGAATCGGTAGGAACACATGCAGGCCGGAATTTCCATGGAAAGGAGAGGGCGTCTACCTTGGTAGCCTCTGGCTTAAACATTCTCGAGCAGAAACCTTGTTATTTCCTGATGGCGTGAGATCTATGTCCAGACTCCCCCATCCTGCAACTAATTGGTTGAAAGTTAATTTTGATGGGGGCCACTCTCCTGGATCTACTGTCCTCCGGCTAAGTAAGTCTGCCCATTGATTCTTTTTTTCCTGCGATATGAATTGCTGTAAGGTCTGTTAGATGACGTTCTGCCCAGGTGAGCATTGGCCTAGCTCCTTTAGGAGAACGGGGCTCTTTGTCCCTCTTTGCCTCTTTTATGTAGGTCACCGTAGTAAGATTGTCTGACCGAATCTTTAAATTGCAACCTCAAACTGTTGAGTGCTTGATTTACCACCATTACCGCTCTTAATTCTAGAATCTTTTTCAAACTTTCTTTCAATCTTTTTCTTGTCTGAGGGAAGAACCACTATGCCTTGCTGTGTGTTGAACATCCCCAGGAATCTTAGATTTTGGGTTGGGCTTAACTGGCTCTTTTGTGTTGACCAACCAGCTGTGCTGTGAAATTGTAAGGAATCTGGTTCTGCTCTTGGTTATAGCCTTGCAGAACTGTGTAGTTTCTAATTACTCCCTCTGGCAATCTACAAGAACCTGTGCTAGCTATCTCTGCTGCCTAGTCGTCATTGGAGGAATTCTCACGCACCTCCCTCCTGTGATTGGCTCACTGCCCTTTATATATTAGGCTCTAACATTGATTAAGTGCCGAGCATAAATCCTTTATGGACGTTACATGCGTTCTGCCACAAGCCCTCTGGCTTGTCTCGTGTGTTACTAACTATTTCTCTACGCTCTAGTTTGTAGTTCTTGTCTCTAGTCCTGGTTCCGGTGGCCTGCTGTTGCTCTCTACGCAGAGGCCTGTGTTCCTGTTTCCCGTAGGCTTGCTGTTGCTCTCTACGCAGAGGCCTGTGTTCTGCCTACCTGGATTCTGCATACAACAAGAGACAGGGGGTGCCCAATGCTGCATCCCATTGACAAAACATATATGATGAAAAGTATAAAGTAAAATACTTCAATAATAATATTAAATACTTGGTTATTTGGTTAACCCTTTGGCCAAAGCGTCGTAAGCCTACATACCAACGTCAAGGTATAACCAAATTAATGCAGGTCCTACACTACACTGTGAACCCTTCCTTTTACCTCTGTAAGAGGGGAAGAACCATTATAGGTCTTGTTCCTGCAGCAAATGAAATGACCTCCCAAGTTAAAAAGGTGAAGGAGGAGGAGTGAGCTCTGGGGGGACCTATAATGGTTTGTCCCCTCTTACAGAGGTAAAAGGAAGGGTTCACAGTGTAGTGTAGGACCTGCATTAATTTGGTTATACCTTGACATTGGTATGCAGGCTTATGACGCTTTGGCCAAAGGGTTAACCAAATAACCAAGTATTTAATATTATTATTATTATTGAAGTATTTTACTTTATACTTTTCATCATATATGTTTTGTCAATGGGATGTAGCATTGGGCACCCCCTGTCTCTTGTTGTATGCAATTGCCACGCTTAGTAGCTCTCTGGTTGACATAAATATATATTCATCATGTGGTGGGTGTGGGAGTTTGAGCAAGCTGGGAATGTGTGTGTACCTGGATTCTGCAACCTGCTGTACCTAGCAGAGGTTGCTGTTTGGATCCAGTGGCCTGCTGCTCTCTCCCTTCGCAACAGCCAGCTTTGGATTTCTGTGCTGAAGCGCTGGTTTACCTGTGCTGCCTGGCGGTGTGCCCACTCCGGACAGCCTTCTCCTTGCTGATACCGGTACCATGGGCCGTGGTCGCCACTCATGCAGAACCCGCTCCCGCCCTGCAGCTATTACGCTGAAGCGGGACCTACTTGACTTCCTGTTGCCGAAACTCAGCTTGGATAATGTTTACCCTGATGTCTCCAATCCTTACCCTGGCTCGTCCACTGACTATACTGCCCACTCCAGTCCCGACCCTGCTATGTACTACTACGAACTGCGCAATCCGGATCCGACTACGTGGTCTCAGGTCGGTGATTATATATAACCCCACCTCAGCCCCGGGGTCCGGTCCTGGTTTGTGGCGAGCACAACCGTGACAGAAATAAACTCTTAATACCCCTAACAGGTGTTGGAGCAACTGGGCTCTGCTTCGTGCCTTTATTAAAATGTCATCCAGTTAATAGAATGTTTGTATTCCGTCTTTCCTTAATTCGGCGATGTGTTATCACTGCCACGTCCACCTTTGGGGGAGAATGCCTTGCTTCTGGTTTTACTTGGAATGGGTACATTCTTGAAAATGTTCCAGTCAAGGATGCTTTCTTGTGTGGCATGGACCATTCTATCTTGATGATATCCTTCACCACATCATGAACCAGAAATGTTCTTTGCTTCCTATTTAGGCTCCTGAATAGGCAATCCCTAGGTTCTGAAGGAGAAGGCTCATTCTTGACCTGTCGGATCTCTGTCTGCTTTGAGAAGCGGTTCTATACAAGCTTCAGATCAAAGGTGGATGACTGCTCTGAAAGCTCATTCTCTGATGAATCCATTTCCAGCTCCATCCTGCTGAATTGTTAGTCTGAATTCTCAGAAGAGGCTGCCTCAACGCCCTGAATTACTGCTTCCTTCATCCACTAGATGAAATCTGAAATTAGCTGAACTGGGTTCTTTATTTTCCAATGCTGACTTTTCACAAGCTGCACAATGTTTTATCTTCCTCGTGGCCTATTTTCCGACAGTCGGTTCTGTAGGTGCTCTGGCCACTCTATCCTCCTGTTGTATTCCTGAAGCACTGACATATGAAAATCAGTAATTACAACTATCTTTTATAAAACAAAAATCACAATAGTACTACTACTTTCTCCCTGGGGCTTACTTTAATAACAGCACTCTTTGAAGAGCTCGTATCCATGATGCATCCTGGCTAGGATCCGATAGGCTGGCAGGGTCTTTAAGCAGCGCCTATATAGTGAGGCAGACCACTCCCGTGGATTAACGAAGTAGTCGGGTAAGCCCCTTGTACTTTACAGAAAAACAAAAACCTCTGCAAGGTAGGACAGAAAAAAAGACTACCTGTGGAGTAAAGGGGGGGCCATTTATAGGTCCTCCCACAGGTAGGACAGAAAACTATCTAAGCTGGAGGGGGGAACTTAACCCATTGGTGACTGCTGCCGTGAGGACCACAAGCAGAAATAAGTATGTATTTAACTGGCTTCCTTAATATTAAATAACTTTGATGTGAAACGGTTATACATGTTTTGTGCCAATTTATTGTTTTCAAATAATCCTATAAAATGAATTGCCTAACTGATATTCAAGATATTTACAACGTAGAGAAACTGCAAATTTAGAGAGCAGTTTGCGTATTGCTACTGCACAGTGTATCATTTCCTGTTGAAAATATGTAAAAACCATTATTGCTCTCACACCCATTTCTTTTACAGGCTCAGCTCGTGGCTGCAGGGATGGAGGACTCACTGACCCACCGGTCCATTGTCGCTCTTTCAGATGTTTGTATTTTAACAATTATCCATTCCAGCAATTTGCTTTGTATCTAGAAAATGTTTGGGCTGATAAAGTCCCCATGCGTAAATTAGTCCCCATTAGAGGCACATGGTTTGGTTTCATTGTACAACTTTCACCTGCTTGAAGTGCAATCGTATAACCAACTTTTAATTCTCAAGCTCCTGTACTGTGTGCAAACCCTACACCGAGTTGAGTTTGCTCTAGAACAAACCTGTATGAACCTATTGTTGGCACTATAGCTGGTCTCTTTGCCTGTCTGTTGCAGCTAATTAGAGGACTTTCTAGAGGTAAATGTTGAGCATTAGACACCTTTTAATAGAACCTGTATAGTCCCTTGGTGGCATCCACCACTACAGAATGTGTTAAATTGGAACATTCCAAATATTATTATTTTTAAATTCAACTATTTGAAAGGGGAAAAAAATAGCTACTGCTTTTTTTTTTTTTTTCTCTCTAACTCCCAACAAATTTGAAAATATTGCAAAATGCAAAAAATCACCCATCTCTATTCATTATGGATACCAGCATTGTATAGTTGTAAGATGAGTGTCTGAATGTTGCATATCACATTTGCAGTTGGAGTAAAATACGTGGGTTGTAAAACTGAAGATTGTGATTTTAAGATCATTTATTTTCTTCCAGAAATTGACCAAACTAAAAGAAGAATCTGAACCGTTGAAGAAGAAGCTGGAGTCTTACCTCGATTTATCACCTGTAAATATTCAACATTTTTTTTTCTTAGTTAACCAATAGAAATCGGCCATTACATTACTGCTCTGCGAGTTATCCATTAATGTAATGTTCTGCGTGTTACATTTCTTAACATTCATTCAGTTTACATGGTTTAACCCCTTTTCTTACAGACGCTTCCACCTGAGGCCAGTATGCGCTTCACAAGTTCTAATTAGTTTTTGAAACTATTGGAGATGAAGTCCAGCTGAGTTAGTTTCTTGTCTTTGTGTATTTATCGCAGCTGTATTAGACAATCTGTGATACTTGGCCCTAGTCTTTACACACTAATAACATCAGAAAAAAGTTGGTTACAGGGCCAAATGGAACCTCTATTGTACCTCTTATTAGTACAGTTGCCGTTTCTGTCATCTGACCATCCAATGAGTCACCTGGGCTGATGCATGTTTATCATTTTTTTTCAGAACCCATCACTCGCTCAAGTGAAGATCGAAGAAGCAAAGAGAGAACTTGTAAGTGTAATATTACTGTAGGGCAAAGTTGCTGAACTTGGTGCAAGATGCCACCTAAATTAAAACCCCATATAGATAGCTCATATTTTGTTATATAATTCAATGTGCCTCAAGTGAAGCATTCATCCTGCTCAACTATATCTCTATTTTGTGACAACTTCAATTGTATCTTGACAGTATTATTGGGATCTGTAAAAGCTTATTACGCAGCCGCTTCATTTTTCACCTTACCCAATAAATTATTGATCTTAACAAAGGGTAATTATGACAGCATGCATTGTATTTTTCAAAGAACGCTTAGCTTGGTAAGAAAGCTTTTGTGACTACACCATTCAGTATTGTGATGAGACCAGGATTGTGGGGTTCTGGGGTCGTTTGTTCTCCACCACCTCCATGGTGTCCGTCTGCTTCCTAAAATTGGAAGCCTTGATGACACTGGTGGGTAGGCGTGTGGTGTGTTGAAGTATTTTAGAACCTGTGCACCATGCAATAAGTGTATTCTGTCAATGCATCCAGGCCTCCTGATTTTTCTCCTCTTCTTTCTGTAGAATGCTATTGACACAGAGCTAACCATGAAAGTTAACATGATGGAGCTCGCACCACCGGAGCACAGCAGGAGAAAACTCAACTGAACTTGTATACTGAATTTGAAATCCAACTCTATTAGTACTGTAGTTCTTATGTAATATGCTGAAAAGCTGCTTTCCCATGCTGCACAAGATTTAAATTCAAAAGAACGCAGTTAAAATCTCTGGTATGGCAAGAGACTTCATGCAATACTCTGAAGTCCTATGTCTTGGAAGATGCTTGTTTACGTTGAATTGTTTGAAATCTTATTTTGGGGGTTTAATAGGAGCTTGTTAGGTGTCCAGTATGTTTCACTTTCTATGTAAAGAAGCAAATATTCTAAACGGACATTCATTTTCAGAAGATAATGATTTCAGGAATTAATGATCACGGTGTGTTTTAGAAGCGCCTTCATTGATTCATTTCTCTTTTCAACAGTGTGTTGTAACCTTGCTATAATTTAGTGAAATATTTTTCACGTGTTCCATAATGTTGCCAAAAATGCACTTTTTGTAGTCTAAATTGGTTATTTGAAGAATATAAGAATTTGTATTTACAATAGAAATTGTTTGTGTGACTTGCATTTTTTTTTTTTTTTTAATGTAAATAAATGTTCACGTGCTGCCTTTTTTTTTTTTTTTTTTGTGTCCTGATTTAAATGTGGTTACATACCAGATGAGGTTGAAAAAAAAGACATGTCAATAGAGTTCAAGCTCTGTTGAATTTAATCGGCTATGATACTCCTCGTATGTTTATCTGTCTCCGAATTAAATGCTTTTTCGTAATCTACGAATACTAAACTGTTAATGCATTTAAAGCGGCTGAGGTGTTAAGACAACCATGTTGAAGCAGTGTATAAATTGATGTTATAAGGAACATTTATGTGCATGCCACATCAACCATTTATATTACATGACCATTCAAGCAAGCTATGGTGTCTGTCACGCTCCCTTACTGATCCTTGTCACCAAAGCTACTCATAGCAACAATTGAATTGTTAAAGACAGGAGTGCGCAAACTGGTGGGGGTGTGGAATTTTTCAGGGGTGGCGTGGCGGTAGCAGAGGCACTGCGCCCGTCTCCATGGCATTAAAATTAAATGCCGGGGATCGCGTGAGGCCCCTGAGACTCTACTTACCGTGATTCAGGTGGCTGGTGTGACGCGTCGCTATGGCAACGTGAAGTTAAAAGACGCGGTGGGGGTCATGTGACGTCACATGCCGTTGCCATGGCAATGCAACGTCACTTGACGTCACATGACCCTGCTGCATCATTTGGTTCCGATCAAAGAGGCAAGGGGGCGCAGCTTCAAAAGTTTGTGCACCTCCTAGTTTAAGACATTTGAATTGGGGCAAAAAAAGGAATCAAAATAAACTGAATACTTGTCACCTACTGTATAATATTCAGATGACTAATTTTTGCCACAGGTACAGAAGGCCTCTAGCAACAAATTAGAACTCTGAAGCAAGTAACAAAAAACAATCGAAATAGACAGCACATTAAGACAGCATAAGTGGAAATAAATGGATGTGGTGCAACGTGGAACTGAGAGGACCCTATTTCCTCTCGAATAGTAATCCAAAAAGAATCCAATGTTCCCAGCACACAGAAGAATCAAAAAAGAAGGGAATATGCCAAAAAAGGTTTTAATGAGCAAAAAAAAATCCTAATGTTATGCAAGTAAAAAAGACAACCACAATGCATCCAAACAAAAAATAATAATCGGAGAGAAACGGGAAGGAAAAAAAGGGGGGGGGGGTTTGGGATAGGGTGAGACAAAATATAAAAGGGAGGGGGGGGGGGGGCGGGGGCAACGTTTCAGGGTCAACCCCCTTCTTCAGGCCTGTTCCCATGAGACACAAAAATGTCTGATGGTACTTCCCTTTCCCTGTACAGATCTCCCTATAGAAAAATGCACAAAAATTAGCAACCGGGATAAATGTATCCTAACAGGGGGCGCGTACAAGGGACAGTCCAGGATTATCCAGCAACCAATACTGATATAAAAGATCGTCCCACACAGGGGGTACAATCCAACCGTCCAAGGTAATACAGCACCCGCTGTGGTAATCAAGGATAATCCTTTCCACAAGGGAATAGCAGCTGCAGACCCCGTAAGTGTTTGTGGAGACCTGCTGTGTTCAGAGTGCTAAACAGAGAAAACCAGTAAGCTCCTAATTTATAGACCCCCAAAGTAACCACAATATATATATATATATATATATATATATATATATATTTGCATATGAGTGTCAAAACGGAGTGCCACTGGGCATGGCAATATTATAGTTAGTCATTTAGTTTGATTCTTTAGCCAAAGTATCTTAAGCCTGCACACCAAACACCAAGGTAGACCAAATCTGTGCAGGTCCTAACACTAATCAAATTCTTAATAACCTGTATAATACCAGGAAGAAAACTTTATAATAAAGCTGTTGTGATTAGCTGCATAGTTCTTAGTTTGATTGAAGCTCTTATTTACCTGTATAATACCAGGAAAAGCAATCTGAATTAGATTTGTCACAACCAAACGGCATGCATGGACCTGCGTGTGAGGAAAATGAATGATCCTTAACCAGTTGGAAGCATAGTGGGATGGGGGTGAGCTTGGAACCTGTTCAGAGTGCTGCCAGCACTCAATCAGGAGCGATTGTATGGACTTGCAGGTGAGCCAGCATGCGCGATCGGGAGGCGGAGCACTGAGGTCATGGGGCCAATAGCCCGTGAAGCGCCAGCGTCACGGCCCCGACGTCGTGACGCTGCTTCGCTCCGATTGGGTGTTTCAGCCGACAGCGCGCTCAAATACAATTTCTGATGTCGGCTGAAAATCCCTGCGCCTCAGCACGCTTGCGGAAGCCCCCTCCCAAGACATCCACATTGAGGATGACGGGGCTCATCGCGGAGCGTCCGCACGGCTCAGCACTGTCGGTCCTTCTATGGACTCAGCCTAAGTCTTGCGAGAGATCACAGCTCAGTAACCCAAAGTTATTGCTCAGTGCTATATTTTTATAATTTTTATTTATTTATAAAATGTTTTACCAGAAAGTAATACATTGTGAGTTACCTCTCGTTTTCAAGTAAGTCCTGGGCTCTTAACATCTGAAGATTGTAATGTCATTAATATCTCACATAAGACATTGATATCAGGACAATTATCCCTACTTAATCGAGGGTTGAATTTTGCCCCTCAAAGTGACTTCGACCTCTTTGATACCTATATTGACCTACAGCGATTTACTCGCAAGTTGTCTTTGAAAAAATTATTTTGTAATAGTTCAAGGAATATTGTACCCACTATATGTGATTCTGTGGAGTCATCTCCTGACGATGGGGGAGATGACACAACAGAACAGGTTTGCTCTGATTTTTCATTTAAAGAATACTGTGCGATCTCTGATTTAGAAGATCTACGTATGGAACAGGAAATGGAGGATAACGTTGAGGATGTGTCCCTTTCTAATTTTCTCAGTTTCGAACACACCACATTTAGGAAGAAATCCACCTTTTGTCCCTATGGTTCCAAAAGTGCCTTTATCACTACATTTGAGAAATTGGTGGAAAAGGATCTGAGGATTTTAGCAGAGAATTGTAAACATGACCCTTTTCGTTGCAGCAATCTCTCCACCCTTGAGCTACAAGAATTACAAACCTTAAAACAAGACAAAACTATAGTTATCAAAAATGCTGACAAGGGTGGTGCGATTGTTGTACAATCAGCTGAAAATTATAGGCAGGAAGCCTTAAGACAACTGTCGGATGATCAAGCATATTGCAAACTACCTTCGGACCCCACCACCAATTTCTCTCATGCACTGAATGATTTGCTGGAATTAGGCAGAGAACTTTATGTACTAAGCAAAAAAGAATTTGAATTTTTACGCTCCCCTAACCCCATAGTCCCCATCTTTCACTATCTCCCAAAGATCCATAAGTCGCTCACAAATCCCCCGGGACGCCCCATTGTGGCGAGCATTGGATCTTTGGGAGATGGGCTCTCTCGATTTATAGATGCATACCTGCAACCAATTGTACAGTCACTTCCATCTTTTCTGAAGGATTCTAGTCAGTTAATCTTTGATCTCAATAAAGTACAATGGCGAGATAGTTACAGATGGGTAACTATGGACGTTACCTCTCTTTATAACATCATCAAACATGATCAGGGCATTTTCGCCATACAGCATTTTCTTAGATCTTCTCACTTATCACCAGCACTATGCACTTTTTTATTAGATTCCATCACTTTTTTACTCACGCACAATTATTTTTCTTTTGACTCACAATTTTATTTACAAATTCGAGGCACTGCTATGGGCACTTCTTTCGCACCCTCATATGCAAATCTTTTTATGGGGTTGTGGGAGTCTGATTTTATTTTTAGTGATAAAAATCCTTTTCGGCACCATATAAAATTCTATAAACGGTACATAGATGATCTTCTGTTTATCTGGGATGGTGACTTCACATCACTACAAACATTTATTCACTCACTTAATACTAATGATCACAATTTACATTTCACGTATCAGGAGAACATTAACCACATTTATTATTTAGACTTAATGCTGTATGTCGATATGCGGGGTAGCATCCAAAGTGACATTTACAGGAAATCTAACGCACGTAATTCCTACCTTAGAGCCGACAGCAACCATTCTAAGTCCCTTAAAAAGGGCATTCTTAAGGGACAATTTACACGTTTAAAAAGGTTGTGTTCCACTGAGGAATCATTTGATATACAATCTAAAGATCTTACCTCAAGATTTTTATCTAGAGGCTATAAACGACATGATATCACAGAAGCTTACAAAATTGTTAAAGTAATAGACAGAAGGGATCTTCTATTATCCTCCAAAAAGAGATCAAAACATGATGAGGCGACAACACCCCTGTTTATTACTCAACAGAGCAGACAGTCAGACCGTATACGATCTATTATCCATAAGCATTGGGACACCTTGAAACTGGATAAGGATTTGACATCAGTCCTTGTAAATAAGCCAAAACTTGTATTTAGAAAGGCCAAATCGTTGGGTACATTCCTCTCCCCTAGTTTGTTTGATTCTAGCACCAATTACAATAGGATAAAAAATATACCTAAGGGATTTTTCCCATGTGGACACTGGGATTTGTAAGTTTGCTAAAAAAAGAAAAAAGTTATTTGCATAAACCCCAATAGAGAACACACTATACACACCTTCATCAATTGTAATTCTAGTTACACTGTATACCTTTTAAGATGCGGGTGTGAAAAGGGCTATGTGGGTCGTACTATACGACCCCTCAAGAACAGAATTATGGAACATGTCCGTGCAATTAACAAAAAAGACCAATCACATCCGGTCTCGAGACACTTTTCCATTTGCCCAAAGGGGACTATCAAAAATTTTACATTCTCAGGTATAGACCATATACATGCCCCAATTCGGGGAGGAGATAGATTGGGCATGTTGAACAGAAAAGAAATGTTCTGGATGTATAGCTTAGACACAATGCAACCCTCCGGCATCAATGTTGACTGGGAATTGAAGCATTTTTTACAATAATATGTTTATTCAACAGCTTTCATCTTTTTTCATTTTCTCTTATTGACTACTTATGTATTACGCTAAGATATATATTTTTTATTGTATATTTCCTTTGAAGATTTGTTCTAAGATTATGTCTTTATTTCATTTATTATTATATTTGGATATTTTGTCTATATGACTATCTATAGCCACATTCCTTTACCATTTTTTGTTTCTGACTAATACTTAGGGATATGTCACCATATTATGATTTCTAATCCTTAATTTGATATATCTTTGATTTATTATTACAATCATATATATATAAATTTATCTTTCAATATATACATGTATTATATATATATATATATATATATATATATATATAAAAATAGAATTTACCAGATTGGAATCCGGAAAAAACGAGACAGCACACAGTCTTAGTAGTTCCAATGCAGATGTAATCAAAGTAACATGGCACCACCTCCAACGTTTCGGTACACCCAACGTGACCTTCCCGTATGCAAATATAGCTGTATGCTCATCTGCATGTCTTAGGCAGGTCTGCAACCCCGCCTTTCCCCATTATCACCCAGCATACAGCACTTCCACTGCAGCAAGGGATTCTGGGAAATGACATGCAAATGAGCACACAGTGTCACTTTTTGCCTCAATAACCATTTTTAACATGGTTCCCTATAGGCTTCAGCTTGCTGCATATATATATATATATATATATATATATATATATATATACATTTATTATTATTTTTTATTATTTTTCACTTTATGAATTATTAGCTTAGGACTATATAGATATATCATATTATATCATTATACACATTGGTGACTATTATATCATATATTGTATTTTATATCAGGGGTTTTTTAATTAATTTTTTGGTTTTTATTTCACTTATTTGTATATTTATCTGTAAGACTAATGTTTATTATTTTTTATTAGATTCCAAATATTTATGTTATATACCTTTATTCAAATTTTATTTGTTATTATTTTTATTATTAATTTTTTTGTTATTTGCACATCTTTCTTTACATACTCACAACTATTTCAGTTTTCTCTTATCATACACTATACCATACTTATATTAGATCATTCTTTAAGATTAAGGGATAAAATCATTATTATTTTTTCACATTTATTCAAAATATATTGTCTATTTAGACATAGTGTTTAATATTTATTTATTAGATATGTTGATTTTTCCTTTGGAAATTGTCTTGTTTTTGTAGAGATATTAGTCTTCTGTTTTGATTATTGTTTTACATGTTAACTGTTGTATAATGTTAAGCTCCATCGGATTTGTATTATGTGCAGAGGTTCAGGGTGCTTTTCTAATTGTAGATCTTTGCTGGGCAAAGGATCCAGCTGATTGCATATAGCTTTCAGCATATACCATTCAGCATTTACCTAATTGTGGGTGTATACTTGCCTCTGACCATTATATAATCCGACTTGTATAGAGCATGAGTACTCTTTGATAAAGCGTCTCCACGGCGGGAAACGCGTCAGAGTTTTTTAACATTAGTGTGTTTGTCCTTTTTTTGGCTATTATGCCTAATAAATAATTCATTTTTTGCATCAGGCCCCCCTTTTTTTGATTTTCCTCTTTTTGGCAGTGCTCTACTCCACTATGTTCATGGTTGCAAATACAGTTACATAAGTGAACAGGGTATACATTATATACAAGACATTGCATGCACAGTTAAAGATAATATATATTATGGGCGTATGTAACAGTTACAAACAGATTAAAATGTGAGACAGCCATAGTTTTGAAAGAACTTACTACATAATACATAATACATACAAGCAGACAGTTTCGTACCCTTGCCCTCTTGTTTTATTTTGCTTTCTTTATATTTTGGGTAAAGTGTAGTGAATATTGCTGCTTTATACCGACGCCAGACGAAAGCGGCACTGATGACTCAGTGTGAGGAACATGATCTCCAAAGTCGGTAAAAATAAAGAAAAGCTGAAACAAATCTTGCTGGAAAATGATAGAGAGCAAGATGCAACAGTGGGCCAAGATGACCACAGCAGTGGAACGGAGGGTGGCTTATCCCTGGAACATGCCCACGGTTCAAGGAACCCAGGACTGTTATATTCTGAGGATTCCAGTAGTTCTCAGCCGGCCAGTGCCCTGGATGTGGACCAGTAGATGACGCAATGTGGTTGGAACTCATCACCAAGTTCCAGGAGCATGAGGCTGAGAGAGAAAGACAAGCTTCAGACTGCAAAGCAGCGAGATATGCTGCAGAACGCGAGGATGCGGGATATGCTGAAAACCTAAGACACCAGCTGGAACTTGTCAAGCTCCAGAAGGAATCGTCAGTACCAAGCAGCGGAGATTTCATCCCTTCCAAAGCCCGGATGGAGCATTTCCCAAGCCTGGTGAAAGATGGGGACCTGGACACATTCGTTCGTGGTTTTGAAAAAACCTGCAGACCGTATCAATTGCCACGTGATCAGTGTGCAGTGTATCTCACACCCAAATTGAATGAAAGAGCCAGGAATGTCTTCTCTGATCTTCCTGAACACCTTGACAAAGATTATGAGGCCATCAAAGCTGCATTGCTGCACCATTTTAAGACCCCTGAAATCTACAGGCAAAAGTTCAGAGTCCTTCAGCACGGTGGTCCCAGCGGCTTTTCGGAGCTGGTAGGGCGTCTGACATCTTTGTGCAAGCAGTGGGTTGGGGGGCTGGAAATTGAAAGCTTTGAGGGGTTATTGGATCTCCTAGTTCATGAGCAATTTTTAACCCTGTGCCCACCTGAAGTGAGAGAGTGGGTTAAGGACCGAGGTCCTAAGTCAACCACAGAGGCTGACAAGCTAGCAGATTCCTATGTGGCTAACACAAATCCAGGAGTTAACAAGGGGGTCCCAGGAGGGGGTAAATCTGAGGAAGCCCCACAACCTCCTCTTGTTACACATACCTCAGTAGGCTTCTTTTGGAGGGGCGGTTGGCACACTGGGACAGGGGGATACCATCTGTGTTTTGCCTGTAAACAGCTGGGGCACCCACTGCCCAGAAAGGAAGGGGCCTGCCACTGTCTCTGGAGGGGATCTCCCATCAGGAGGGTGTCTATGTGGTATCCGGGCTACAAGAAAACAGGTGCCCACTTGCAGCCAGTCCTGGTGGGTCAGAAACTCACCCAAGGACTGAGAGACTTAGCTGCTACACTTACACTGGTGCGGCCTGAGGAAATGGTTCCTGGAAGGACACTGCATATGTGAGTGGTGGGAGGGGGCTGCCATGTTTTGCCACTGGCAAAGGTATACTTGAATTGGGGTACTGGGCAGGGTGTGCGGGAGGTGGGAGTTATTGATGATATTCCTGCTAATGTGTTGCTAGGTAATGCTCTTGGAAAGATGGTTAACCAATATGAGACCGCTGTAACCCAACAATCTCAGGAACCCGCAAACAGTGGGACAGTGATAGGCCAGCACAGTCCCTGACTGCTGAGAGAGGGATAGAGAAAGAGAGAGGCAGTCAGAGCAAGAAAGGCAGAGAGAGAGAGGCTGGGAGAGATAGAGACAGCAAGAGAGAGAAAGGCAGAGGGAGAGTCCACAGAGGGAAGAGCAAGACAGCCAGAGGAAGAGAAAGCTGGAGACAGCCATTAGGGACATGGTCTCCTGACTGGCACGAAATGGAGGTTCAGCACGCCAAGGGTAAGGCAGCATTCGTCTGAGCGCGGGACTGGCATGTAAGCCAGCCCCTTCGCTCATTTTAAGGAGGGAGGTGTCATGATAATATGAAATGTATTTTAATCGATCTGGTGCTTCAGGGGTTAATGGTGCAACAGTTTAAAAATACAATATATTGGGTTTATGACAGGTCAAGACATTTGTGGGCGGATATGTTTGGAGGCAATTTTTGGCGCGAATAGGGGATGCCCTAAGGGTATTTAAATGCTGACATAGGGGGAGCATATTACTCCTTGATAAAGGGCGCACTGCCCGAAGCGCGTAGGAGGGTACTTACCTCCGTTTTTTTAAATATGGATCAATAAAGGATGATATATTTTTATCAGTTTTTCTGGAGTGGGACCCACTCTATTCAGGGCTGTGCGTTGGAGTGTTTTTTCCCTTGGATCTCTGCATTCTCCTGGTTGCACGCCTATCAAGATTCACAGGACAGGGGCAATACTAATTGTGAGTACGTTATTCCTTACCTACCTGAGGACTCTCCCAATGAGGCTTTAGGTCTGATTTTCTTTAATCTCAGCTTTTAACCTTCAGGGACAGAGATATCCTTTTATTTGGTATATGAAATGCTATGATTATGATCACCTACCTCACTAGCCCCAGTACCTATCCTCTGCATCTTATTTAAGGACTTATATCGTTTATCAAAATTGGATCTAAATGTTGGAGCGCATATCACTAATCTACTCTACAATACATTTCCTTGGTCTGTGCGGGGGTCTTCAAAGAGAACTTAATTGGGGGAGGAAGGGGCCCTGTTGCGGATGGCCCACTCAAGGTGACGTGGTGTTTAGGTCATAAACGCTAGCCAGAGATGATGCTGTCAGGTTTAGAAGTCCCAGCACTCCCTAAAGCTCATTCAAGCTAGATCCATGGCTACCTCTTGGGCAGATAAAGGTGCTGTGCCTGCCGGACAAAATCTGCACGGCAGATGCCTGGTCTTCAGTGTCCATCTTCACTAGTTACTATAAAGTGGATGTCTTGGCCTTCGCAGACGCCCAATTCGGGTGTCAAGTGTTTCATGTAATGATTACATCATTAAAATGTCATAAGATTTGGGAAATCCCATCTGTGTCCACTGCCATGCAGAACGCAGAGGAAAGGAAGACATTTTACTTACAATATTTTCCTTCCTAGTCCCACCATTACAGCAGCTACCCTCCCCAAATTGTTTTTCATCCTTCGATGTAATAGGCGTTATGAATGGAGATATGGGTGATGTTTTGTGTGAAAGATGGTGCTCAGCAATCACAAAAAAAGGTGTGTGCGCTAAGCACACGCATTTTAAGTGAAACTTTGTCTTTTGTCACAGAAATTGTATTTGTGATGGTGATGTTTTTAATTAAAAATCAAAACAAAATTTCAGTGCCAAAACGACAAGAAGTTTGACTTAGAACAAGTTTTAGCTATTTGCACTTCTATATTTATAGTAACTGTGAATTCCTTTTGTGTGTGTGTGTGTGTGTGTGTGTGTGTGTCAGTCAGTGTCTTTCTTCTCCCTCCCCCGACGTCCCTGATGTGATAGGATTTTTCCTATCAAAACTCTGTAGCTGCCAGCAAAGAAGTTTCACTTCACAATATTTGAATATAAATGTTCATGTGTCCGAAAGCGGTAATGAATGTCCAATGTGACAGCTTCCATGTATAACCAGAGAGAGATATGTGGCTAGTGGTGTCCACCGTGCATTTCATCCTGTCTCTGCTGTTGAGCTTGCAATAAATTGATACATATTTTTGAGTTGCCCTGGATTTCCTGATTTTCATCTATTTTTGGCTGTGCTCTGCATTTACCTACCGCCTATGAGTGGAGATGCGCGCTGTATTACTGCAAACATGCATTTACCTACCGCCTATGAGTGGAGATGCGCGCTGTATTACTGTAACCGTGCGTTTACCTACCGCCTATGAGTGGAGATGTGTGCTGTATTACTGTAACCATGCATTTACCTACCGCCTATGAGTGGAGATGTGTGCTGTATTACTGTAACCATGCATTTACCTACCGCCTATGAGTGGAGATGTGTGCTGTATTACTGTAACCATGCATTTACCTACCGCCTATGAGTGGAGATGCGCGCTGTATTACTGTAACCGTGCGTTTACCTACCGCCTGTGAGTGGAGATGTGTGCTGTATTACTGTAACCGTGCATTTACCTACCGCCTATGAGTGGAGATGTGCGCTGTATTACTGCAACCATGCATTTACCTACCGCCTATGAGTGGAGATGTGTGCTGTAGTACTGTAACCGTGCATTTACCTACCGCCTATGAGTGGAGATGTGTGCTATAGTACTGTAACTGTGCATTTACCTACCGCCTATGAGTGGAGATGTGTGCTGTATTACTGTAACCATGCATTTACCTACCGCCTATGAGTGGAGATGTGTGCTGTATTACTGTAACCATGCATTTACCTACCGCCTATGAGTGGAGATGTGTGCTGTATTACTGTAACCATGCATTTACCTACCGCCTATGAGTGGAGATGTGTGCTATAGTACTGTAACCATGCATTTACCTACCGCCTATGAGTGGAGATGCGCGCTGTATTACTGTAACCGTGCATTTACCTACCGCCTATGAGTGGAGATGTGTGCTGTATTACTGTAACCGTGCGTTTACCTACCGCCTATGAGTGGAGATGTGTGCTATAGTACTGTAACCATGCATTTACCTACCGCCTATGAGTGGAGATGCGCGCTGTATTACTGTAACCGTGCGTTTACCTACCGCCTATGAGTGGAGATGTGTGCTGTTGTACTTTTAGCTTTTTCAATATGTTTGGAACTGAACAGTCGGGAGGAAGAGGAGGAGTTATATACCCCCACTGTTTTATTTCTGGCCCTAGACAGGAGAGGGAGAGCGTTAACCCGTTCACTTCCGCTGCCCTGATGGAACTAGAGGCAAGGATAATATTGTAAGTAAAACTGCTCCTTTTCTTCAATACAAAAATAAGGTCTCGATAGAAATTGGATTATTTGCAGGTCGTAATCTCATTTACTATGAGCAGTGTAAACAATGCACAGATTGTTATTCTGTACTAGATTTTTTTTTATACACACACTGCATAGGTTCTGCGGAATGGATCTTTGTGGTCTCAAAAATGCTTGTGAAACTGATGGAAGGGAATAGAATCAACACTTTCCAAATCATTCTCAATAAGGGCTAATGACGCCGGCGTTGCGCTTTCAGAATTGTGTTCGCTCCCCCCACTTGACTGAAGCTAGTCATGTTTATTAAACTCTTCTACACACAACTATTTATAGGGAAAAAAATGCTTTACGTTATCCTATAATATATAAATATTTTTTTTATTCATCATGACTCACGAGCTTGATTTATGCTTGTTCTTTCCCCCCCTCCACCATTGGACAATTTAAGTAACTTAAAGCTAGAAGTATTAGATCTTCAAAAATACACAGGCTAACATGTTCATAGTACAATATACAACGTATTTATTTAGTCAACAATATAAATACTTAAGATACATAGTGACCCATACCTTTGAATAACTTATTCAGTACATATCCTGTCTTGCAGCCTAACATAATAAAGTACTAATTTGAATCTAAATAGTGCCAGAAGAACAATACAATAAAAATAAGGCTTTTGTTTCAAACACTAGTTTCCGATACTGTTTGTTTGCAGAAAATTCAGACATTGTTAATGTACCTCATTCCCATATCTGCCAAAGATCAGGTGACAAGTCAGATGCGAAGGACAGTAACAAACAATTATAATGAAATATTTTATATATTTCTAAAGCCATTTATTTTTGCACTTATTTCAGACCATAAAACAGTTTTTTATTTTTTATGGGGCATGCCATTTTTGGAGGTGGTGGGAGAGAAAAGACCAGAAAGACCTTAGATTCCTGGGAGAAAAATGGTGGTGGTTTGTCCGAAATTTACGCCATCTTGATTAGTATTGCAGTGTGTCTGGCGTTTGCTTTACTGTTTTCCGTGGTGTCTGGCGAGTCACCAATCTAGTGAATTGGTGGAAATCAGGTGTGGAAGTCTTTCATTTTTAAGGAGGTTGAACACCTATTTTATTGTATAAAACGTTCAGCAAAAAAATAAAGCCAGAATAAAATTCCAGTACAGTAGGTTTATCAAGTAAGGACACTTACCACGGCTGCTGCTTAGGTTTAGAGGGGGGGGGGGGGGGGGAAGAGGCACAAGATGCCATGTTTCTGGATACTTACAATCAGTATACAATAGAAACCCAAACGGTAAAGTTACTGGAGCACCGACTCAGGAATGTTAGAAATCACCAGGGTATAGCGATTCTTGGTAGAATGACAATCCAGAGCTGTACAAAAAGCCGCAAAAGACATCGGATTTCTAAAACTCCGAAAGAGCCTCTAACTTATTCAGTCTAATTATTGAGTTCATCACCCTCCTGTGAAATTCTTTAAGATCTGCACCCACAACTATGAGTCTACAGCACGGATATATTTTATGAAAACTACCCAAGTCTGGTAGAATAGATTGAGCAGTTTATAATTCTGTTGTTTTTGTTACACAAAAACCATCATGTGCGTTTATTATTGTTCGTCAACAAGGCATTTACGTCTATTAACCACCTCTATTGCAGAAACGGCAGCACAATATGTTGCAGACACCCCCAGCAGCAAAATGGTCTACATTTATTTTGAGGAGACAAACTAAAACCTGTATAGGAGTTCTTCTCTTGGTTATAACAAAAACCTCTTACAAATTGGTCTCTGCAAGTCTTGCCGGTCTTCTTCATGGGATTTTTGTGCTTGCCTCCCTTCAAGCACATTGCTTTTCCCCCTCTAAATTTACTTCCCTCGATGGTGAAGTTCAGCCACCAACATTCCCTCTCATGGCGTCTTGCTCTGTGCGATGACGTGTTAACCATTAGGATTTGCTACAATTGCAAAGGACGGTCCTCCCTCAGTGGGGTTTGGGCACGTGGCCGTCCACGTAAAAGTTTCTCGTTATTTTGGGAAGTGTGAACTCTGCTCCGTTCAGGTCTTTGGTGAGGATTATTTGGCATCCAAGTCTGGAGTTCTCCTGGAGCATTGGCGCCATGTCCAGCATATCGTCTTCCCTGTGATAAGAAACCAGAGGACAACTGAGCAGCCACTTTATCACTGTAATGGAGATTCTACTTGTTACTTGGGTATATCAAGAAGGGTAACGTACTTCAACTAACGGCTTAATTCTCTAAAGTGGAATCTACACAGCAGGCAGAATAAAGAGTCATTTTTTTTAAACAATATGCAACTGGTCATTTAGAAAGATACAATAACCATCTCTGATCCTCTTGCGGTCAGCGGGGTCTGCAAAGTGTCACAGCCACTTACAGCAGAAAAAGGCTTGAAGTAAAAGCCTGATTTGCTTGTACTGTCTGAAAAACGTGTGCGTTTTCCCATTTTAAAAACGGTTCCTCCGAACGTCATCGTCCAAGAGCCACTTATTGTCATTCTTTTTGTCTAAGAATGGAATTAAAATCCCTGTTCAAAACAAATAAGAGGAAAAGGGAGAATGGACAATGTCGACACAAAGGGGCAGATTCATAAAGCGCAGATACGGGTTAGCGCAGTCAATCTGGCGTGAACTCAATGCTGGGTCGGCAGCGCTAACCCGCACAGTCACGTGATGCCCCATCACTTTCATAAACGGACTTATCACAAAAGATCAATCACCGCTCCACACCACCACAGACCATGTGCACCTTGGAAGCATTCATTGTTTAAACTTTGGTTTAATTATACAGAATCTATGCCGCGCTACCAATATGATAAAGCTGCCATCAAGGGAACGTAAAAAATACATTAAAAAAGGGATATCTAAGCTAACCACTGCTGTGCCACAGTCAACAGAAAGAGAATAAAAGGTTCCAGCGGTGAATTGAATAAGAAGTTCAATATTAATGTGTCAATGAATAAATTGCAAGCAGTTAGCTGTAAGCATTACTGAAAACTGTTCTGTTAATTCCCCTCTGCCTGAGTTACAGTACTATGCTGAAGGCATTACTAGCCATACCTCCAGGAAAGGGGGTTATCATCACACTAACAGAATAGAACTGTCATATATTAAGTATTATTCTTGGCAAATCCCCAACTTATTTTGTACGTTATTTTTTTTTGCTTTCTCACCTTTCGTCGGGCTCTGGAAGTTTATCGAAAAACTCTGTGCTTACGTACACCTGACACGTTGAACAAGCCAGAGACGATTCACAGGCGCCTAATTCAATGGAAAAACAAATACAGTGTATAGTGCGCTCAAAACTAGATAGTGAGGTGTTAAAGTGAATAAAGGATACACAAAATGTTAAACAATATCATCTAAAGAAAAAGTGTCAATAAATTACAAAATGTGATGGGAAAAACGTCCCTTAAATGGAAGAGAGTTGCTGCTGATCAGAGTGGATAGCTTAACATCGGGAACTGAGAATAGAAAAGAAGGCAAGCGCAAACTCTCATGATGCGATGAAGTAGCAGCTGCCACGAAACGCGTTGGATGATAACTGCGTAGTAAATGTTGCTTCCGTATGGGCGTGGAGCTGTAGATTCATTTACTGAACTTTTAACCAGATATATTACTGTACACTGCTTGTGATCGCCCACATATTCCTGGCTGTTCCTTGGCGGTGACGTTACCCTCGAGCGTTTCTGCCTGAGCCGCCCAACGATTGAAGGCGATTCCAGCTACACCTGCTTGGTCGAGTGGAACGTGGGGTGTGGGCGTCTTGGACCAGGAGCAGCTGCCTTCCCTACCGGAGCGAACGCCTTCATTGCTGCCTTGATTGTGCCATCACCTACCTGCACCGCTACCATCAGCCCAACCAGGAATTCCTGTGAGGGTCTGGCTACCTTGGCGATCCCTGGCAGTTTTTATACCTCATTGTCTTTAATTAATGTTCTTGCTATACGTGCATATATTACCTCCTCCTCCGCACTAAACAATCTTTTTTGATAATGCACCATGAGAGTTTGCGCTTGTCTTCTTTTTTCTATTCTAGCCTCCGAATACAAGAATGAAAACATAACTGAAAAAAAGCGAACAAAAAGGGAAAGCAAAGGAGACAAGGTCAAGTATGTGCTGGTGTTTATTTTATTTAAAGTATTTCCAATGCATTGGCAGTTTTGGTTGCAATGTTTTAAAATTATATTTATGGCTGAAATACTAAAACAAATAGCAGCCGTGATCCGTTTATACCGCAGATGGCTTATTGCGGCTGAGCTATAACTGCTGAGCCCCGATGAGAAAGTTCAGCCGATGCAAAACGAAAGCTCTACAATGAGGGAAGATTTAATGTGACATAGAGTGAACGCTAAAGATTACAGTGAGACCGGCCCATTTGAAGGCATTTTGTACTTGTTGGGATGTAAAGCAATACTGCTTACTGCATTGTCAAGTTAGGCTTTTTTAAAGTCCAATTTTTTTTGCATACTAATGAAATTGCTGAGGTTACATAAACTAATCTACAAATTGGATCAACACCAAATACAAGTTCAAATTATTCGTAAAAAACAAAAAAAACAAAGTGTATGGTTCACCGCCACCATTAAAATGACACAGAAATCATTGTTTAAAACCGTTACTGCAAAGAATGTTAAAATGATCTTGGTCACAGGTGGTAAATACCACTGCCCCCTGAGATTAATGCAAGAGAAAGATAGAAGTACCTATTGGTAAAATGGAAGAATGTATGAGACAGCAATGGCACGTTCCCTAACGGGCATACCCAGGATTATTTTTAGCTTTCTTGCTGAAGTTCATGGTATCTGGGGAGGAGATGTAGTCTCGTGGAAAACTACAGAACTGCGCAGTCTAAGGCCTGGGACATAGTATAGCAGGCCGCGCTGAGCAGATGCACTTACCCCCTGCATCTGTCATCAGCGCGGCTTTAGCAGCTGCTTCCGCATGCGTGCGGAGGCTGAGAAATTCTGAGACAGGCAAATTTTAAATTTGACGCTCAGGGAAGCGGTCACGTGACCACTCACATCCAATGGGAGCGAGGGACTAGCCCCGCCTTGCCTCCGTTCCGCCTCACCCCGCCCACAAAGCGCGCTCACTGCCTCGCCTGCCAGGACACAAAAAAAGCTCCAGTTTGAGCAGGCGAGGCAGAGCAGGAGCGCGGATCAGCGCGGCCCGAGGCACCATACCCGAGGCCTAAGGCTCCTGCTCAGATCCCAGAAGTGGCTTCCAATTGCCTTGAGCAAGTCGCTAAGACCACCACCCTTCACGTATAAACATTAGAAAGAAGAATTTGTCTCTTGTACCTGGGGCTCAATGTTCCTGTATTTTGTAACATGTACCACTCTATACAGATTAGCAGGGCTACATCCCAATATAGTATTATACTCGGCTTTGAAGACTTGCAGTGTTGACTGATCTATATCTGAAGAGTAGGGATCCATGTGTCGGATATTGATACATACCTTCCAAGTCAATGTCGTACCTATGAGCCAGGTATAAGACACTCTCCCCTACTTTGCCTTTCACAGGAATACGGCACCCAGATCTGTCCACAAATACCACGTCCACCCTAAGGGGAAAGAGAAGAGTTCAGAGAAACCTAACACTCAGAATGTTCAATCGCATGTTTGAGCTGCGAGAGAATAGGAGTGGGGAGGGTCTCGCATGCAGGACAACTACCGTTTAACAAACAGGAGCTTAAGTTGTCAGCTGCCAGAAAGTTGGCAATCAGTACCTGTAAACTAATGTGCACAGAAGTGATGTTTAATGAAGCAAATGCCCCTTTTAAATAATGCCATCTTTGGGCCCTGGACGTGCAGGACCCCTGGACCTGTACTAGGAGACTCGTCCTAGTGTCTTAAAACAATATTGTAAAGTTAATATGCAGGAATGGTGAGCCAAGACTTGGGAAGGGTAAGATTTCACGTGGCTGCTCCGTTTGACCTAACGTCACAGGTTGTTCAACAAGAATTTACCCCCTCCCCCCACCCCCCTTATTGGCTCTGATAAGGATAAGATTGAGGAAACACTTCATTGACAAACTGCCTGAATCTGAGCCCGCCAAAGAAAGGGAATTTCCAGATCTTTGCTTCAAATATGGTTAATATTTTTATTTTAATTTACAAGGACATTAGGGGGAAAACTCCCATAGCTCAAATGCCAGGTATAGTAAGCAATATCTGGTGTTAACGGTCATTCGAGTCCCTAGCAGTGAACGCCGATAAAGGGTGCGATAACCCACATCCCAGCTTAGTGAACCCCAGGCTTTAGATTGTACAGAAGATTGATCACTGACGATTCACACAGTTATACTTAGACAGTTTGCGTTTGTCTCTTCTCAGTCGCTGCTGCGCCTTTATCCTCAGAGCACGGAGGGAGAGACGGCCATGAGAATACTGAGACAGTAAAACGGATACAAAATCAGGACTTACGTATCTTCTGCGGATTCTGGTGTTTGAGTGTCATCTTCTGACTTGAACACTGCTAAATATAAATAGGTTAGTCATGTCTTTTATAGTTATATACAAAATGTTACATGTAAATTTGATTCACCATCTACATTAACGATTAAGTTAAACATCTTAAAATCACCCAAACCATTTATTGCATCACGGATAAAAAGGATCTTTTGTAATATTTTCCAAAAGCTACATTTTGTTGCACCTTATGGGGCCTTTTACTGGATCAACATTAACCCAGCAATGTCAATATTTCAGGACTTTATTTAAATGTGCAGTCTCTCCAAAGACCAAAATGAACCAATGGCAGTGAGGTGTTTAAGGGGTTAAATCTGGGTGACCGACTGATCTTTCTTAATTTATAAATAAGCCACAACGGTCAAATCTTTGCAATTAATATAACATTAGTTAATGGAAAGCCATTACATTTGACATTTGCCCGCTTGGATAATCAAATATGATTCTATTTCATACTTTGAATTCAGAGTGACTGGCATTACCTCTTATTGTGTCCAACACCACACTGCTTTGGTGTAACACACTAAGACTCCAACACTGTCTCACCCCATTCACACTCCTGCCAACATACACCACTTCCCTCTACAGCTACAACTCACACACGTGCCCTGATCCTTTCCCACTTTGAGACTAGCTTCTCAGCTCCCCCGTCTTCTGTCCTAAACACTTTGACTACAGAACGATCTCCCTCAAACCCTTCTGCTGGTCTCCGGTTATATCACTAATACCGCTTAACATCATGTTACTGTTAAACACTTGCAACGCGTTCCACATTCTGCAGGATTGTGCCATTAATACTGGGAGATATAAAAGTGTTTAAAATAATACGAAGTTACAATGGAGATCTCCCTACAGGCAAGTGCAGTCTTAAGGTTACCGTGGTAACCTCAGAAGGTTGAGTTTAAGAAAAATACATACTTTTTTTTTAAAGAGCCAGACATCTCTGGGGTCAAACAGGATATCAGTTAAAGCAACAATCCTCCCCCACCCCCCTCCTCATGGCCATTTGGATGCATTTGCCACCTGAGACCTAAAACCATACAAGTGATATTTTCTTGTGCGGGGACATTGTTCACTGCAGTCATTTCTCTCCCCCGCCGCTCTGATTTTACCTGTGGTCTGGAACGCCCTGCTTCTCTCATCTTCACTTGCTGCAACTAGGCTGCTTGGTGTGAGCCCCGCCGGCATCTGCGATATTCTGGAGAAGAGGACCATCCTGAGGCACCTGGAGACGACCCCACCAGCCCCTAGCGTGCAGTTCACTCCTCTTCTTAGAATGGAGGCAGCCATAGCACTGGGGGCCCCAGGATGCACGCTGTGCGCTGCCAGGTCAGAAGCACAAACCGTTTACTCGTCTGCTCACTCAGTGACTTTTTATAAAACATGAACAACTTCTCCAAAGAAGACGATTTAGATCGGGGCTCTTCAACCAGTGGCTGAAAGTGCTGTGACGTGGCCCTTGGACTTTCAGCTCCTGCTAATTGCATATCAGTTGCTTAAATGAGCATTTTCGAACATCTGTTTTTTATTGGAAGCAGGGGGCCTCGGGGTGGAACCGCATTCGGGGACCCCCTAGTTCCGTAAATACTTACCAGGGAAGGTGACACCAGTACTGTCCCCTCCAGGGGAAACAAAATGGAGGTTTCAATCTTCTGCATCACATTAGCCACGTCATCTATAGCGGCTTCCTATTGGCCCGCGTGACGAGGGGGATTTAACCTCCATGAAGTACCGGTGGCACCTTCTCTGGTAAGTACTTTGGGAAGAAAAGGGTTCCCGGAGCTGAAGTGAATGTGGTCAAGATCCGGAGACCCCCTGCTTTGTATACATATAAAATAAAAGGCCTAGAGTGACCCGTCGCTTTAAGTCACCAAGTGCAATTTTTCACACTGAAACACACTTCTAAGGTAATGAAAATATGTATAGGACAGATGGTGTAAATCGGGGCTGGCCAACTCCAGTCCTCAAGAGCCGCCAACATTAAGGATGTCTGCTTCAGCACAGGAGGCTCAGCCAAAACCAAGTATGCTGTGACAGTGGTGCTAGACATCAGCTGGTTTAGCTCACACTACTAGAGCTGTTCTGAATAACAGAGATTGTAGGTTCAACTTCGGATTCTGTTGGGTCGGACACATGCCTCATTCCCAAGGTGCCTTAGACTAATCAACCCAACAACGCTGTGTGTGCTCTGGGAAGCAAATGGAATTGCTTCCTGCTGTTTGTAAAGTTTTATTTTCAAATAAAGTATTTCAATTCAGTCTGTGTGGCACTCTGACAGATGGTACAGTGAATGTTTGTGCCTATTCTGTTATAACGTAGCCACCTTTGTGCATATCATTCATGTAGCACCAAAATAACTGCATGCAGTATACCTGTAGTAGTTCCCTCCCCCTGGCTTCCCTTAAAAAGCAGATCCCTTCCTGGTTGATAGTTTAATGTCTCTCGTGGAGCAGACGTGAGATACACTATAAGCTATATGTGAGCAGCTCAAAAGTAGGATGTGGCAGCGATACTACTCATCAGCTGGTTTAGCTCACACTGCTAGAGCTGTGGCCTAAGAAAGCCGTGGTTGTGGGTTCTAGCCCTGTTGAGTCCGACAGCATTCCAGTCATTAGGTTGCTGCTTTAGGTTTATCAATGCTATATAGTTGGTATGGAAATGTTTTTAGGAATCGTGGGAGATGACGCTTAAATATATCTTGCATAGTCATTAGTATATCTCCCAGGGTACCTCAGGTGTGCGCATTTTTCAGCACAAGCATGTCTTCCCAATTTATTCTTTGGGACATCTATAGAACTGGCGACACCTATTAAAATTTCAAACTGGTGTAATCAGGCAACAGACTTTATCCGTGTTCAGATTCTTAACAATCTGTCCGGATTGTATTCAATGACGGATTTGAATGAATCCACTTGGATATTTTAGTATTGAATCTGCAGATGGAAGTTAGTTGGCGTAATGGATTTGGTCATAACGATTCGCGGAATTACAGGAAATGGATTTGAACTGTTCTGCCCATCTATAATTATATATAGGCGAGCGACACTCGGTATGAGTGAGGGCAGTCACAGGCGAGCGACACTCGGTGAGAGGGCAGTCACAGGCGAGCAACACTCGGTATGAGAGAGGGCAGTCACAGGCGAGCAACACTCGGTACAAGTGAGAGTAGTTATAGGCGAGCGACACTCAGTATGAGTGAGTAGCTATAGGCGAGTGACACTCAGTATGAGTGAGAATTGCTATAGGCGAGTGACAGAGTAGTTATAGGTGAGTTACTCTCAGTATTAAGAGGTTATGCAAGAAGTGATGGCCCAATTGACTTCAATTAAGAATCACACACTTCAATTAAGAAGTCTCTCCTCCTCTCACTATTGCTTTTTCTGTTTACTGTTTCCTCACTCCTTTGTGAATGTCTCTGTTCTCTCCAACTTCCCCACTGCACCATTAATTATACATCTCTCTTCCATCAACTTCTTTACCCTTCAATAAAAAACACCCACCCAAATCCTCTATTCCCACACTATGTTCTCCTTCCTGCTGCTGGGGATCTCCCCTAAGCCTGAAGTCAGACATACACACCCGATTTCACCCACGCCTCCCTGTCATCTCTTCCCCTGTAAATTGTGTTAACCCTCTTTTTTTAATACTGACTAACCTTAAATTTCGCCTCACAAATCAAGCATCCGAATAGCCTGCACTCATGATTACTGTCCCACACTCAGTCGTTCCTACCACCCACTGTGCCCAAGCACTGCCATCTACAGCACTTATTCCCTCCCCTGCTGTCTCTGTAAGTTCCCCATCATACCACTTAGGCTGTGGTCACGCCAGCACTGAGCGCGCCGCGCTTGCCAAGTTTAGTTCCTGCAATTTAAATTGTCCCGTTCCCGCTTGTGCGCACGCTCTCCCAAGCTTGGCGCTTGGGGAGACAAACTAGTGAGTTTGAGGCGCGCTCAACAAGCCCCCAACACCCCCCGCGCGCTTGCAAAATACACAGGACACCCGGCGCTAATGCTTGGAGGGTTGGTGACGTCACCGCTCTCAAGCATAAGCGCAGTCAGCGCCAACGGGGACGCAGCCTTCGATTGAAAGCTCTTTGGGGCAGGGATTTCCTTTCCTATTGTCTGATTTTGCTGCGCTTATTGTATTATTATAATTCCTTGTACTGCATTGTCATTGTGCAGCGCTGAGTACACTTTTGGCGCTATATAAATAAGGACACACTAGTACTATTAATGATTCCACTGCTAGATAGAAACATATACATATATATTTCTATCTATGTACAATGCTTCGGAGTTACATTATTCTATCAGCCCGCGCCGCTCCCCCGGTTATTGCCCTCTCCTCTCTTTACCGTCTGCGCAGATTGATTCCGTCTCAGCCGAGCACTTCCGGTGTCACTCTTGCCCCCTCCAACATGGCGGATCCACCCACCTCTCTGACGCGACAAAACACGCGCGCGCCAGGGCCTCGCCCTCTCCCCCCCGCAAGCCGTTACCACCATAGAGCTGATGCCGCGCCCCCTCCTCCTCCACGCCTCGGTGCGCCTGCTCTGCGGTCCTCCGGCTCCGCCCTGTCACGCCTCCTCGCTCGCTGCCATTGGCCCGTACAGGACGGATCTCCCGTCGGAAGTGACGCCGGGCTTGGCGGAATGACGTTCCGGAGGCTCAGATGAGGTGTTCCGGCGGCGGGTGAGGCGGAGAGTAGTGGGGAGTAGCGGGGCACTCCCAGGCTCGGGCGGGGAGGGGGATGCACGAGGCCCCGGGCCGCTGCGGTGCCCGGACAGTGAGGGAGGCCCGAGCCGGTGAGTGTGCGCCGCGCACAGGCCGCGGGTCAGCGCCTGGGACAGGGGAGAGTAGAGCGGCCTCCGGGTCCGCCTCACTGCGCAGCGCCTGCTATGCACACTGTGCTATGCTATTTACACTGCGCTATATACACTGCTACTGTATATAGTGTGGGACTTCTTATATACATTACCTGCTCCATAGCACAGGCACATCCGTCCTCACTGCTATATACACTGTGCGACTTCTACTATACATTACCTGCTCCATAGCACAGGCACATCCGTCCTCACTGCTATATACGCTGTGCTATATGCACTGTGCTACATCTTCTGTACATTACCTGCTCCATAGCACAGGCACATCTGTATACTGTGTGACTTCTTCTGTACGTGACCTACACCATAGCACAGGCACATCTGTCCTCACTGCTATTTACACTGCTATATATTGTGCGACATCTACTTATTGAATGTAACATGCAACCTCTTTTAATATACTTATATTATCCTACAGACCTGATCTCCTTGTCTATTATTTGGCCACCTCATATAATATGTAATGGGGCCTTTTTATAGGCTTAGCCCCTGATACATCTGACAGTCCTGCTATCTTTGCCAAGTGACCATCTACTTGTTCTATATGCGTACGGCCTTTTATACCCGTAATCGTTTATACTTCTATAATACAGACCCGTTATATATGTATGTATATATATATATATATATATATATATATATATATATATATATATATATGTATATGTGTGTATATATATATATATATACACACACACTTTCTCACGCAACTTTTTTTTAGTCCACATAAAATGTATTATGTTATTAATTTCCTGTAGTATTATACAGACCATAGTTCTCTGTACTAGGTCAGGCAGCCGCCTTAATGTATAGAGGAAATGTGTTTTCCCCTGATTTGATCTATTATACGGATCTGTTCTCCATATATAAAAAGCTATTTTACAGAGCACCCCTCTTCATATTTTGGAGATCAATGGCATTCCCCTACTTTCTCTATGAAAATCCCACGGGTACGGGGAAACTGAGAATTCCTAACAGAGACCATGTAGCATCTCACTCCTTTGCTATAAAGACTTTGTAGACAGATGTGCCTGTTTTCTAATGGGGAAATGTGCAATCTGCTTATTTCTCAGGTCGCCTCTCTGATTAAAATAATTAGGTGGTTGACCTTTGTTCCTGGTAGAAAATCCCACATCCTAATGCAAGAGAGGGCTTTGAAGCGAATCCTCTTATTTACTTTGTAAATCAGTTGTAGGATATCTCACCCCATGTATTTTCCGCGCCTGAGATGCCTTCGCTCGCATGCAGAACCCAGGCATGGTATTCCAAGCTTGCACGTACCTAGGTCACGCTACTATTTTAATGGGGCATAAGTGTAGGTTTATCATGCGTAATGAGATGACATGCTACAGAGCTATGCATTCGGTGAGACAATGTAACACAAAAACGTCAAAACAGGTTAATGGGATCTTACTCAGAGAAGCTATTATTTTATATTATATTATGTTGTAAAAAGAGGAAGGGGGTGATTTATAAAGGGACACTCCTATGGCAGGGAAATCTTTATTTATTTATTTTGTGTGTCTGTGTGTGGAGAACAGTATCTGGGTTATCTTTAGTATCATTTTCTATCCTTTTTGGCAGTTGTTTTGTGTTTCATGAAATGAGTATTAATGGGAGAGGTGCAGGAAGCAAATAATGACAAGGCCTGTCATATTTAATGACTACATCGATTTTAATTAACCTTGTAAGCACTGGTCAAATGAGGGCCAGGGATGTGTTGGCTAGTAGACATGTTGCTGACCTCTTTCACACTTAAGGGGTTAATGTCCAATGTTCACACTAGGGTTGCCAACCATATAGATTTCTTTTGTGAGCTTTTTTACAGAAGGCCAAATAACTTTCTGGGCCTGTGTAGTGACAGTGACTTAGTAAGCGTTGATGCGTTTGCAAAGTATTGTATGATCAGTGGTTGACAAATCACCCAAAAATCTACTCGCCACCTAGTCCCGCCCCCAATCCCACCCTGCTTGGTGTCGGCCATGAGGAGGTCGCCACGGGGTCAAATCCTGTCGCCACGGGCCTGTATTTTAATGGATTTGTCGAACACTGTGTATGATACATTTGTCATTAACACAAGCCCAGAAATGCGTTTCCTCTCCTGGAAGTCTTTGCTAACATTTGTGCAAAGGAAGAAAAACAGTTTTGATCACAGAGACACCAGTGTTGCTCAGCCTAGTAGTTTGATTGTAACTGCTGGATCGGTCTTTGGTTCCCAAATGCCTTAATGTATTTGACTGGAGTTTCTTTATCATTCCACTGCCCAAAGTCTGACATTTTAATTCTCTTCCAATTATGCTTTTACCCATTTAAAAGCAAAACCATTCTATTAATTGCGTGGTGCTATAGAGCAGGGATACTCAACTTCAGTCCTCAAGATCCTCTCTCCCCAACTGGTCAGGTTTAAAGGTATCCTAGCTTCAGCACAGGTGGCTCAGCCACTGATTGAGCCACCTGTGCTGAAGCTGGGATATCCTGCAAACCTGACCAGTTTGGGGGCGGGGGGGTTGAGGACTGGAGTTGAGCACCACTGCTATAAAGGTCACCTCATACCTCTCTGTACAAAATCTCAAATGTTTGAGATCCCTGTCTTTGCAGAGAGGAGCAGTCGGACATCTTGGATATGTGAGGACAGTGAAACATCAGTGTGTTTGTTCATTACTAATGGTTCTGGCGTTTCCTGGAACAGCACAAACCTGTCCTCTTCATCTTGTGTTTTGCACAAGCCCTGCAAGGAGGAGGGATAGGTTTGTTCTGACAAAACACATGGAAGGCGGCAGTCTCCTGAGTCTTGAATATTTCTTTGCATATTTCTATCAGTATTTTATTTTTCAGTTTGTATGGATAATGTGGCTTATTTATTTGTTGTCTAACATCTTTAGCCTAGATTAAAAAAAAACCGATGTAGCCTCCAACGCTTTGCAGGTCCCTCTAGAGTTATATATTTGTTTTACATTGTACAAAGTGGACTGTTTAACATGCAGTGGTATAATGATGCTTTAAATAGCATTTACCACATTTTGTAGACATTTTGGCCTCCGCTTAACATCACATGTCCAGGTATCGCGTCTCAAAATAGGAAACCGTGCAGATTAGCTAATTGAACTGTACTTGCCACAGTCTGTGAAATGGCTGCAAGGAAAATAGGGTTGTTAATGTTTTATAAGGGAAATACACTCTCCGCAAGCATGGCTCGCATGGAGAAAGAGGTGTAATGTCGCTCAGGCTGTGACCTTCCTACTTCTTGAAGCTATGAAGTGTTTATTTAATGAAACCTAGTGCTGAGGTAACCTTGCTTCTCCTCTTCCCAGAATGCTTGTTGCACTAATGCAGTGTCTTGTTCTCTAGTCTGCCAATCCTGTGGCCCCCACCATGTGGTCCCAAGTATATTTGTGCTGTACAACATGCAACAAAGTCCACTTTACTGTGGCTTATAACACTCGGGTTGTTGAGGATGGCAGCGAAGAGAATCATTCACACCCACCGTATGTTCACACTTAAATTGCTCCAATGGATGGGGTATTTTAATTCTAAATGATTGGGGATCCTACTTTGAATGCTTCCTGTTTTACTCTGCAGTGGGCAGGTCTCCCATCCTAAAGTTTTCTTCCTAAAATATTCGCACTTGTAGGGGACTTTTGCATGTGATTACCGAGTCGGGTATAATAGGGCAGTTACAAAAAAAATAAAATCTAAAGATGATCCACTTTTTCTTTTTCTGCTGTAGATGGAGAATTTCAGAATGACAAATTAAATCAGTTTTTTTTTGTAGAAAATACACGACTCCGCTCTTCTCCCTGCAATATTTGCTTTGCTGCTGCATTCTTTTCTCCTGATTGTTAACAAGGACCACGTATGTAGGAACACATTTGTGTATAAAGTGAGGTTGACCAGGGAATTCTGGGAGGCTGGTGATTTAGTAAAAGTCTCAAAAACGACAGCAAAGTTGTAAAGTGGGAATTGAATGAATATTGGATTTAAAGGAATTTTATGTAACCAAAACGACACGACTTTCTTTTATCTACTGCAGGCCTGCACAACTCCAGTCCTTGAGGGCCGCAAACAGGCCAGGTTTTCAGGATATCCCTAAATCAGCACAGCTGGCTCAATTAGTGGCTGTCATACTGAGTCACTAATTGACCCAGCTGTGCTGAAGTAGGGATATCCTGAAAACCTGGCCTATTTGCGGCCCTCGAGGACAGGAGTTGTGCAGGCATGATCTACTAGGTTAGTAATGTGTTTCATGCTCATGGGGTCATTTTCTCTTAAACAGTAGTGTTTACTTGTTTGTGTGCTGGAGAAGCACCATTATAAAGGCTTTCACATACATGTTCAGAAATACTAGGGAACATGTACATGAAAAACTATATTAAAGCAGAAAATCACCCTTCACTAACCTCCCCTTTGTGTGTTTTTTTATGGAACCAGGTGATCCTCTGGAGCAGGGATGGCCAACTCTAGTCCTCAAGGGCCACCAACAGCTCAGGTTTTAAGGATATACCTGCACAGGTGGCTCAGTCAAATTGAGCCACTTGTGCTGAAGCTGGGGATCTGGAGGACTGGAGTTAAGTACCCCTGCTCTATAGCACACAATTAACTGAGCCACCTGAAGCAGGGATATCCTGAAAACCTGGCCTGTTGGTGACCTTTGAGGACTGGAGTTGGCCAACGCTGCTCTGGAGCTTAATGTTCTTTTCAAGCAAACCACTTTATTTCATATAGTGCTGCTCTCCCGGTGGGACTCATAGCGCTGCACAGTCCCTGCCCCGTAGGGCTTGCAATCACATTTTTGGGTGTCTGATGCACAGGGACATAGGGACTTGTCTAAGATCACCAGGAGCTGACACCGGGAATTGAACCAGGTTCCCCTGAATCAAACGGTCATTGATTAGTGTCAGTGCCTTTACTCACTGAGCCACTCCTCCCTCAGTTTGCGACTGAAACAGTGACAGAGCCCCCAGTGCTGTAGCAGGGATATCCTCCTTGAGCTCTGGAGTTGGCTGCTCCTGTAATACATTATCCAACATTGGACTCTTATTTAGATGAATATAAATCAGTGCTTATTGGTGCATTTCTTTAACCCCTTTGCTGCCAGAGGGGTCAGCAATGTGTTGAAGGCAGCAGGAGCGGTAATGTATCTTCCCTCATGCCTTTTGCTTTACCTTTGTGATCAAAAAGCCCCAACGATCATTTGTTTATAGGCAAGTAAGGCATTAACTGAACGCAAGGGTTACCCAGCATTGTATTCGTTAAAATCTGATCTTTCCTATCCTAATTGTCGATATCCGTAAACAAAACGAACGCATGCAAAATCTGTCTAGAATATTTTAGTACTGCATGTTCAGGCCTATTTATAATAACAAATATAGCGTATCATGCAACACATTTTTGTTTGACATAAAATATTTGGGCGTTATGGCCTATGTTTAAAATACTAGTCTTCATGACCTCACACCACATTTGAAATAGATATGCTGTGATACGACCATTCGGTATGGTGACACCATTCCACCCTGTTAACCTGCTGTTGCGATAGGCTGCTCTCTTAATGTGTCGCTGTAACATTGCTGTCAACAGGACTCGTGTCTGGTTTTTCATGTAACATTCATGTTCTGAAGCCACTTGTAGAATGATATTTTGTGAAACCGCATATCCTTTATAAGAATAATAAACCATTGTTTAAAAGATCATAACCCGTCACTGGGTCCTGGGAAAGGGTTATAAATAGAAGACAATCGGCGCTCTCATGGAGTTCATAGCTAAGTTTTATTCAACTTCCTGGTCAATGTTTCAGTCCAAGACTTGATAAAGGTCCAGGGATGGGACCGAAATGTTGACCAGAGCTAAATAATATTGGTTATGAAGTTCACTAGCGTACTGATTTTCTAATCTCTCTTCACCCTTTCCCTACCATAGGACATGGTAATGCATTGCGTTGGCAGTGAAGGGTTATCTTTGATACAATGTGTTTTTTTTTTAATAAAAGGATTTTTTATATGCGGTTTCACACGATATTCTAGAAGTGTCTTCAGAACATGAATGGTGCATGGAAACCAGAGGCTTGGGAATGCTATATTTCTGTAATAAGGTGGCTGCACGTGGGAGCAGGGCATGCAAGTTACACTTGATGTAATTGACTGGCAAAGTTTAGATTTGTACCCTTTTTTTGGGTGGGGGGGGGGGGGGTTCTGCTTATGGAAGCCTAAGTTGGAATTCCTCTTCCACCAGTCTTTTCTTGAAGATGTTTTCTTGGCACTACCAAGACGGGCCCTTACTGTGTTTGTGTTCCCTCTGGTTTCTGCGTCTCCTGCATTTGTGTGAAAGCTGAATGTGCTTAAGCTTCTCATAATATATGCAGTGCCATAAATTACTTCACTAATTGGATTAACTACTGTGAATTAATTAATAAAATATCTGAATCATTCTTTTGAGACTTCCTATCCTCTGTGTTGGTTCTCCTTTGAAATGATGGCAATAACATGATTAGGAATTAAAGGTCCCTCTGGTTATGTCATTCTGTTGCATCTCACGCTGCAGCCTCTTTGTAATGTGGAAAGTCCTAGGAGTTAACGGGTCTGCAGGAATGTGTAGATGTACCAACTTAAATGGTAATGAAAATGATCACATAAAAAAATGGCATAAACTGCCTTTAGCAGAGAAGTGTAGTGGGCAAGAGGATCATTTTGTGGGAAGGGGGGGTGTAAGTTTAAATGGAACAGAGAGACCGTTAAACACTGCTCCTACTAGAACTCAAGACTATCCGTTAATCTTATTATTTCTTCCCCCCCCCATCTTTACAGCACAGGTCACTCATTGGTTCTGAATAACAAATCAACCAGTCATCTTCCAGCTCTGTGCTCCATGATCTAAGACTTGGGAGAGCTGATATCTGACATGAAGATGGAGGCAGTGGGGAAAAGTGAAGAACTTTTAGATTCTGAGGTACCTCCTCAAATCACCCAGCAGAAGGTGGACACTCAGGCTGAAGACGGATCACTAGAGATAGAGGCTTCTTCCCCGAAGGATGGTGCACAGGATGTCCCAGACTCTTCCGGGCTTTCTTCAATGCCTTGCTTGCTTATGGAACTCAGAAGGGACTCCTCAGAGTCCCAATTAGCGTCTACTGAAAGTGACAAACCAACAGCTGGTCGCGTATACGAGAGTGACTCTTCAAACCACTGCATGCTTTCTCCTTCTTCCAGCGGACACTTGGCCGACTCTGACACCATGTCTTCCGCCGACGAAAACGAGACGCTTAACCCAGAAGCAATAACAGAAGGTGGTGACCCTGCCATTCAAGGAGCTGCCGTGGGGCGTAAATCCAGGAGGTCCCGGTCAGAGAGCGAAACATCGACCATGGCTGCCAAGAAGAACCGTCAGTCCAGTGACAAGCAGAACGGCAGAGTTGCTAAGATCAAAGGCCACCGAAGCCAAAAGCACAAGGAACGGATCCGGCTTTTAAGGCAGAAGAGGGAGGCAGCTGCGCGGAAGAAGTACAACCTGCTGCAGGATAGCAGCACTAGCGACAGTGACCTCACCTGTTACTCCAGTTCAAGCTCATCGGATGAGGACGAAGAGGTTTCAGGGAGCAGTAAGACAATCACAGCAGAGATACCAGGTAAAAACGATTCTCTGAACCTGAAACCGATCAGTGATATACGGGAATTCAGAGCCATATCCTGTAACTATTGCATGTAGGAAATGCTGCCCCGTAAAACTTACAGTAGTAGTGTGTTACCGCTGGCACAGAACGGGTTAATCCTGTTTTTATGTTTCATTGATCTGGTAGTTTGTGTATTAACCATTTCATACATTAGCCTACAGAGACACTGCAGGAAGATTCTTCAATACTTTCTTTTCCTGAAAGGGTTTATGAATTGTTCTTGTCTGTACTAATAAACACTGTTTTCAGTGTCTCTGCGGCAGGAACCACCTATCCACTGTGCTTCAATATTTTTGTAGGCATTCTCTTCCAAGGATAGACTAGGGATGCTGAAATATAAATTTTTCAGTGAAATAGGACTGGTTGTTGCCTTCACCTTTCACGCTGCCCAGACTTCTCATTAACATTGTTTTTTTGATGACTTGTAGACCTTTTTTCCTTCTTGGTTCCATATTAGAACGATAGAACTAACACTGACAGTCTGACCCTGTATGTTGCCCTTATTTGGCCGTGTCGGTTTGAGCTGTGCAGGTAATATGCCCAGAAGTAATCGGTGATCGCGATTGCACTTTTGTTTAACAAGGCTTGTTCTTCAGCGTCCTCTGCAACGGAATGGGGCGTGTTACCGTGACCGCACCGGCGCTCCGTTACCACGCATGTCCCCGCAGAGACAACTCGCCGCTTCACATTTTGCTACCTCCGCCTTGATGTCCCGCGCGTCGGCCGCTCGGACACGCCATCTTTAAATGTCCTGCGCGGTAGAATATCGGAACGGGGGCATTTAAAGATGGAGCGGCAGGACATTGACGCAGTGGTTAGGTGCCCCAGCGATGACATGCGTGGCAGAGGAGCAGCGGTTTGGCCGTGGCCAGACGTCTTAGACCGCTCTTCGGAGTCCTTGTGTCCTATGTTATGGTTTCTATGTATAGAGCAGGGAAATGTTGCAACACCACATATAAAATGTTGGTAGAGATGCTTTAAAAATAGTATGCTGTTTTATCCATATTGGTCTTGTCCACATTACAGTTTAAACAGGTATATTACCATGAACTGACTTATTGGAGCCTAAACCTGTTTGCATCCACATTACAAACTGTGCTGCTGCTTAGCCAATTAAAGGAATAGTCCCTCCTATGACAGGCGGACCCCACTGCATGATGAACAGGTGAAATAGAGCTGCTTGACCCGCACACGCACACGTACACTATGTTTAAATGCAAACAAAAGCTTAGACAATTATCACCTAAAGACTTCAGATAATGATTGTAAAAACAAATGCTCAAAACTAGAGACGAATTGTCTGCTTATTGTGTCCTATATAGTAATTGTGAAGCAATCTTCAACAGCAGGTAACAGAAGCCGCTGATTTTAATTCCACGAACCTGGAGAAAAGGGAAACGCTCCTTTTTAACACAATGCCAATAAGTGCAACTGTTTCCGAGTTATCTAATCTTCCTAAAGCGGCAGATGACAGGAGGTAAAAACAAGTGTTTCACCAACTTGTGCCTGCCCCTTTAATCACAGCAGAGTGGTTACACTGCTTCACAATCACAATCCTTGGCTGCAGATCAGTACTCCAGTCACACAATGTCAGCTAAAGCAATACTGGAGGAGTTTGGGGTGGGGTAATTGAGCTTTCACAAATGGCCCAAGACGCAGCAAGTCTGGTTGTTGCACATAATGGATCACTTCCACGGTCGCCTGTATCTTTTCTCTATAGCGTCCGTGTGCAAACTGCGGATATTCACAGCCACAGCCTGAATATACAAGTCTGCTTGGTGGGTGTCTTTCCGCTTCCAAATTATTATTCACAGGCTTTTCCCCAAGGGATCAGTCTACCGCATTATGCTTATCTAAACTTGGGAATAGGGAGGTACCGACCCAATGAGCTGGCACTGGTCAGTTTCGAGCTATATCGCTGGCTGTGCATTGTGAAGCTACTAGTAGTAGGGCCAGTAATTGGGTTTCTAGTGGGTAAAAAGTGACAACGTACTGTAAAGCCAGAGAACACTAGTGTACCCACTTTCTCAAACATGTGAATACGAAGGGATGGAAAATGGCAGGTACATACAGCAAGAGAAATCCTGTTGCCCATTACATGTACCTCGGAGGTGTGTGCTTATTGTGCCAGGTCACTGCTGTTTCCAATACATCTTCCTCTGCAGACTGCAGTAAATGGGCTAATAGAGCAGAACCTCTCCCCTTTCCCTGGCAAACAGAGAAGGGACACTGGGCACTTGGGTGAAACATTTTTATATACAGCATTTGGTTGTATCTAAAGTTTATGCTGATGAATGCTAATATAAACATTTCATGAGGCAGGTCATATTACTTTGAATATAGAAGAGGAACATCAGGCGTGTGTGTGTGTGTGTGTGTGTGTGTGTGTGTGTGTGTGTGTGTGTGTGTGTGTGTGTGTGTGTGTGTGTGTGTGTGTGTGTGTGTGTGTGTGTGTGTGTGTGTGTGTGTGTGTGTACACTGCCGTGTTTTGGGCAATTGATTTTGCGGTGTTCCTTATCTGTTCTGCAACTACCAGGAATGGTGAGCTCTGTGAGAGAAGGGGCAGTACAAGAAGAACATCCTTTTCTAGAAGGGACGTGATAGGACATCACAACTGAAGAGAGGACCACAATCCGGCCGCTCCAGCGCTGGCCTCACAAATCAAGGGGCCGCACCTGAAGATGGGAGTCTTTCCATTCGCTGAATTGGACCATTTTTATTCCGATAGTCTTGTTACAGAGTTTGCTAGCAGGACTACAACACACAACGTATGTGCATCATTTTTGATGTGTGACCATTGGGCACAAAGGCTGTACTTCCAATACAAATCATGAAGTATGCCCAGAATAAAACAGGGAATGTACGACATGTTTTAGGTTTGTATGAACTTTTACGGACTGTGTAAAACTTGCCCGTACAATAGAAAATGGCAGAATCAAAAATATTGTCCCGTTTTTGAAGGAATATTTAAAGAGGAGCCAGGTCTTCTCTGTACCATGTCTCCACCTTCTAGGAGAGCGTGGGCAACTCCAGTCCTCGAGCACCACCGTCAGGTTTTCAGGCTATCCCTGCTCCAGCTGTGACTCAGTCTTTGACTGCACCACGTGCTGAAGCAGGAATATCCTGAAAACCTAACCTGTTGGTGGCCCTTGAGGACTGTTATTCCCACCCCTGCTGTAGGAGGTTAACAGGACCAATGATGGGATCTTCTAAAGGCGTGGTGCACCTCCCAAGAATCCCCTGTATGGTGTCTGCCATGATGATGATGTAGACCAGGGGTGCGCAAGCTATTGGCGCTGCGCCCTCCCTGCCTGCAACCGCCCCCCCTCCCCGGTGCTCGCCCCCCATACCTTCTTTTCCGGCGTCAAATGACACCGCGGGGTCATGTGATGCCGAGTTGCTATGGCGACGCACCACCACGCCTCTGAATCCCGGTAAGTTGAGAGTTGCAGAGGCCTCACTCGATTCCCCGGCATTAAATTAAATGCCTTGGGGAAGAGCGTGGAGCCTCTGCAACCGCCCCCGCCCCCCCCCGAAAAATCTCTCGCCCCCCAGTTTGTGCACTCCTGATGTAGACAGCGGAACACAATGGCCTTTCTAATGTAACAGCGTCTTTGCAAAATGAGGCTGTCAAAACAAAGTCTCAAGTGCAAATTCCCCGCAGATTAAAATGTCCCTTATAGAATCCCATAGCTCACAGTGGGAGCCAACAGCATGTTTTCTACAGCTAATTAAGCTAGACAATGTTATGCATATGGCTATTTATGTAGATCAGTGGTTTCAAACTTTTTTGGGGGGGGGGAAATGGGGAACCCCATGTGAAATTCTGAGGAACCCCAACCCTCTCTAATAGCGTGTCTGAGATCAGATGCATTGTAATTCTTCTGTAATTTTGGTACAATTTTAAAATGACCTGAAAATTACAGGGAACCGTTTTAGGGATGCTCAGGGGAACCCAAGAGCTCCTAGGAACCCTGGTTGAAAAACACTGATGTAGATGGATGACATGTAGAATAAATCTGGTGTTAATTAGCCTAATGCTTTAGAGCTATGCAAACTTTTCCAAATGTTTTGAATGCAGAACCCCATCCTACTGATCCAATTTTTGTAACCAAATATAGTTATTGTAGTAAAGTTATTTTCCCCAAATAGTTTAATCCCTCCTGTTATGCAACATATATTACATATTGGGGAGCATCATTTATTTGTTAATATCATTCTAATGTACAGAAATAAAATATTGTTGGTCTGGTGTGTCCAAATAAACTCTGCCATTATGTTGTGTAATCGCTTGAGAAGTGGTAGTGTGTTGCACAGCTTGGAAACCACATGAGGAGATGCTCAAGCATCTTGCTTTGCATTGCAGCACATGCACTGCATCGGCACGTGGTGAATCCCGGTGTATTGCATCCCTAATGAACACACAATCACAATCCCAGCAAGCTCTAACCACAAAATATGTCAAAAGGAGTGTGCTACTGCCAAATGTACTGTATACAACAAAATACAAAAATATCCAATGTAACAAAATACATCGTTAAATACTTCAATGTTGGTATTCTTATGAGTAAGGGTCATTTAGTTAAACCCTTTGGCCAAAGCGTTATAAGCCTGCAGCCACGGCATGACATGACCAGTATGCAGCCACGGCATGACATGACCAGTATGCAGCCACGGCATGACATGACCAGTATGCAGCCACGGCATGACATGACCAGTATGCAGCCACGGCATGACATGACCAGTATGCAGCCACGGCATGGTATGACCAGTATGCAGCCACGGCATGACATGACCAGTATGCAGCCACGGCATGGTATGACCAGTATGCAGCCACGGCATGACATGACCAGTATGCAGCCACGGCATGGTATGACCAGTATGCAGCCACGGCATGACATGACCAGTATGCAGCCACGGCATGACATGACCAGTATGCAGGTCCTAACGCTAGCTGTGAGAATTCCCATTTACCTCTGCAGTGGATGGAGAAAGGTCTCAGTGGACCTGTCCTGCAATATTGTGAAAATCGTGCCGCCTTGTCAAACTGTAACATACTGGGGCACGGCTTAGGCGAATATGAAAGTTGGAGTATGCTGTAGAACGGAGGATATAAAATAGTTCATGCTAATCCTACATAATATTTTATAATACTAAAAGTGCTGCCTCCTAATCGTTATGGCAACTGCTAGTTCATTTGTGCATTCAATGAAATGCTAACAATGGGGCCATGGCATCCCCTGGCAGTCTCAGCGCAGTTTGCAGCGCCGCTTTTTGTTGTTGAAGGTGGAACATTTTCTCTTTAATGATTAGTACATTTTGCATATGAGCTGCAATGATACGTAGTCTTTTGGAACATCTGCTAAATCCAATGTCATTGAAAATCTCCCAACATTTACACGCTATATATTGCGTGGTAAAGTAATCCACCTAATGTGTACCATGTTTTGCAACTCCCACAGTTACTACCTAATATTTGTGTGTATAATATTTTTCCCTCTATCCGAGGTGGTAAGAAATATAAAACACTTAGGAACCAGACATATTTTTTTTATTTTTGTGGCAGGGGGGTGATTCTGATTTCCCACGGAGTGACGCAGCAGGGATGTAACCTGTCGTTACCGCCACAGGCAGTCACAGCGTGCTTGATCCGGCTTTGATGTGTTGGTGAAGCAGGATCGAATGCTCTGTTGCCGATTGTGGCAGTGACTATTCAGCCAATCAGTGGGGGGGCGGGTTGCTCATTCTCACTGCCGTCAATGTAAGACATATGTATAGGCACTCACTCCATGCCTATGTTTTGGTTCATTTTTAGAGCGGTTACTTGAACTAGAATGTTTGATAAATAAACACTTTAGGTGGAGTGCTTATACATTTCTTTTCTCTCTCTCTCCCCTCCTCCCCACCTGCCTTTTGATTTTTCTAGTACCAGTAATGGAGTATACTTTTTGAAAGTCACTGACTTGCCTCAGTCATTCACAAAATGGAACTATGTTCATCTGGCCCTATAGCTGCATACTACATAGAATCTGTCAGAAATGCACACCTTCGAAGTCTCCATTCATTATATACACCCATTCTTTGGAGTATTCGGTGTTACTTTTTGCATCTTATCCGTTTTAACATGGTTCTCTGCAAGCTAATGCCTGCTGGTTTTTTCTAATATGGCTTCCAACGTTTGGGTCAATCAGTGAGAATCGTTATTGGCCTTGCATTATGAAGCTGGCCGTGGCTAGGAACCAGGTACATTACATAGCATTCAGCACTAGGTTTTCCAGGTTTAATCTGTTTTGTGGATGCAATTGGTCGGTTAACCTTTTGTTCTAAATTCTTTGAACCAGTTTTTGTTGTACTAATTTTGTAACCCTTTTTCTAAATTGACTCTAGTGTGGACAGGGCCCCAAAATGTCTGGTGCTCCCACTATAAGCACTGCACGTGTAATGAAATGATCTGCCCATCTACTTGTCATTTTATCTTTTCCATCTTGCATTGGTCACAGTGTATCAGTTTGACCTCATCATTATGGGACCTGACTGATTTACGGTTTTTACATCTTTCTGCATTACCCAAAATGGGCTTCCGTTGTGAGATTGCGATGTGGTTATGACTCTACCAGACGCCCTTTGTCAATTTTATGCAGTTTATATTTTATTCAAGTTAAAATGTCAATACTTATTTTTTTTTTTTTTGAGAAATTGATTTTGTTTTGTCTGATTTTTAAGTTACCTTTTTGGTTACCCACCATAAGATGAGTTGTTAATGGATGACTGTCACTAGTACCCTATTTGTGCTTGGCTCATGTTTTAGTGGGCTAGGTTTGGCTGTCCTACCACTGTACTTGCTAAGGAATGCTAACTCGGGTTAACACACAGCTTAAAAAAAAAAAAAAAAATGTTATCTGCTTGCTTGCTTAATGATTTCTTACCCAATGGCCTCAATGTCTTTTTAAAGCTGGCTTCTGTCGTGCTGGGGGATCTGCAGGAGCGACCCGGGATATACCAGGATTGCTCGACAGGGGCACCGTGTGGGATAGAAACTGCATAGGCAATGTCCTGGAAGAAGCCATGAACTGTTTTGCAGAGATGCAGAGGCAGACAGAGGAGAAGTTCCGCATGTGGATAGAGAAGCTAACCCGACTTGACACGGACGAAGAAAGCAAGCAGCTGGAGCCCAGAGAACCTAAACTTCAGCTAGTCGGCCAAAGAATTTCTCCCAGCAGCCCGTCGAGCCCCTTCATGGCAGTGCCCGAAAGCCCGGTCTTACCACATCAGTCATACACGAGCTACCAAAATGTTGATACAACGGAGTTCCCAGCATCTTTAAACAACAACTTTCCGGCTACTTTTCCAGAGAATGGTAATCGAGCGGAGCAGGAATTAAATCAGTCCTAATTACCCCAACGGGGTCCTTTTGGTTCATGACTTTTTGTCTTCTTGAATTGCACTATACGAGTGCTGTTTTGTGTCTCCTTTATGCATTAGTTTTTTTTTTTTTTGTTTTTTTTAAGGACAGGCTATAAACTACTAAAAGTCCCTTACCAAAGCTTGGCCGAATGCAGCTTACAATGTTACATGTCAGTGGGACTGCAGACTTCTGCGCAGTCATAAGCATACTGTATCTGTATGTTCCTTTAGCATGCCATAGGTGACCTGACCATGGGGCGAAATATAGAGAATTCATTTATATTCATTTATATGGCGGGTAGATGAACAGTGTTCATGAACTTAATCGTCCAAACTTCTATTTGATGCAGTTAAGCTAATATCGCCTATAAAAAGCTTCAAAATGTTATGAAGCTCACCCTTTTGGATATCTTAACTCAACCTGATAAGGTTTTTTCGGGCATGTGATAAGTCCGATCCTTTTTTTTTTTTTTTTAAAGAGCCCTGCAAAATATTAAAATGCATATGCTAAAATAATGCTCAAGTAAGTTGTATGAACGCCTTTTTTACCTGGGTGTATACACACCGTTTACTCATTTTTTTTTTATTTTTATAAATGGTAAAAACCTGTCCTGATAACATTTCCTCATCCAGTATTTGTTCACAACCTTCTTAACACTAGCTCTTTTTTTTTTTTAAATGGCTTGGGTTGGCAAAAAATGCCCGCTGTGATTGCTGGTGTTCAGAGAATTCTTATTGTGTGTATAAATGATATAGTTTCTGTTACCTTGTCGCAGGCCATATTTTAATGAATTTTTTTTTTGCCTTTTTTTATTTTTTTCATTCTTTCCCCCCCCCCCCCCTCCCTAATAAACAAATTTCTATTTCCTTAGAGTTTGAAATTTGCCACAACTATGCCCCTGACAGATACAAACAATGATGTTATTGGATCTCAAATGAACTGGGATTGCTCGGGAGTAGGTGCAGACGTCATTGTGATTTTTGCATGACCTTTAGAGACTGATGTAATTATTTTTTCATTTCTTCCATTATCCGTATGCAGGGTCTCGCTGTCATATTACGTGATAATATTCCCCTTAATATTCACATCTTTGTTTCCGAGGCGTCCTTTCTATGTCACCCAGTTTCCCTTGGGGTATACCCTAGAAACAAATCGCTAAGAATCCCTTGCCTTCCATTGGAAGCGTGGCTGATCTTTTTTTCTCCTGTACATGGAAAAGAATTAATACTGTATTTGTAATAACTTGCTAATCTGTCATGTTCAACATTATGGTGAACGACTGAAAGTCTTCCTATTACCATGTGCAGATTTGCAGAAAAATCAACATGGAAAAGGAGCCTTGTACCTAATCTAGTTTATAACGTAAGAGATACGTAGACTTTTCTTCATAGCTGATTAAAAATAGATTAACACTTGTGAATTAACCTCTATTATTTAAATGAAATAATAGTTGAGAGATCCCATTTGATTTTGGTTAGTGGCAGATCGCAAATGCCTTCAAGAATAGTAGTAGGAATACTTGTGTTAGTTATTAAACTGTAATAGTGCTGATCTGGGCACTATCGCACGGAAACTCCCATCACATTCAAGCTTTAGCTGATAAATAATAGCCTGTTGGTATTAGAGGACTACAAGTTACACTACGTTTGTTACTGGCAATACGAACTAATACAGTGGTGGGCAACATGATATACTTCCAGGGCCACATGTGCTGTCCTTGAGTGCAAAAGGGCCACACGTTACCCTTCACATTCACTGAGGCAGTAGAACATATGGGGGCATTGGGTGACCTGGGGGCTGAACCTCACGGTGCACAGGGAGAAGGTACTTTTCAGCTCTGTGCCCCTCAGCTGATTACTGCCGGTGCGCTCATTAATTCTGTCCTGCTCCTCTGCTCGCCCTCAACTGGTATTGAGCACAAAAGAAGGGCGGGACACTATTCATGAGCACACAGTCATTCAACAGCTGGCTGGAGCGAGCGTGCAATAGCTCTGATCCGTGGCAGCCACGTCTTGGCTTCCAGTGCATTGCAAAGGGAGTGAGAGCAGTGGTTTGTGGGGCGCAGGGGAAGCCCCTGTGGGCTGAGTGTTGCCCACCATTAGCACATTAACACTATAACCTATTGTTAATTCGTGTCAGTTATGTTTCTGTCCCTGAGGAGCTCTCTTTAAAACTGCAGTTCAAGCTCCCGTTTTTATTTTTTAAGGTTTTTTTTTTCTTCAATAGTTTCATATGGGCAATCTCTACTTACCTAAAGAACTGCATAGCTGCCGGCCAATTCGTTCTCCGTCTATTGATCGGCAAAGTTTGGCGACATCTTTAAATATGGAGAATGTAAATGGTTGCTATAGCAACAAGCATGCTTTTAAAAATAGAATCCAAGAAAATTTGTCTTTCAAAGTTTGTTTTTTTTTTAAACAGAAAATGCTAAAAGTATTTTTTCTTACTACACAAATGATTTATTTTTTAAAAAACACACATGCAGGATATTACCTGAACTGCAGCTTTAAGGTCACGATATACAGTAGCTGCCTCAATGTGTTTTATAGATCAAGGCTACATAGAATTTGTGTTGAGTGTGATCAGATCAGTGTAGTTTTGTCTGTCTGGATTTAGTGGAGTTATTCCAGGAATTCCTGATCCGGGCACATTTTCTGCTCTTGGTGGTGAAATCCATCCCCATATACTCTGTCCCATGGCCAGTCCTTTTCCTATCGACTAGCTTGCATCCTGTTGCTTAAACTGTCCGTGCTGTTTTATGTACAGTAGTACATGCTAGAAGAATGACACTGTGTACAGAATATCGCAGCATCTGGCTGTTCACACACGTGCATAGTGTCCTAGTAGCAAGGGTGGCAGTACTTCACCAAACCGTCCGCAGAACCAGTTTATCACAGTTACTTTTGCACAAAATGAATGCTCCCAGTTCAATTCAGATCCAGTGACGGCTGCTACAGATGTAGCAAACATTATTGCACGATATTGTGTTACCGCGGCTCCTCTGAAACAAATGAAGCCGTCTGTAACAGGTGAAATCACTTCTGTACTGTATGTTCTACCGGTAGAAATTATGGTGGTTGAAAACGTGAACTTTTCCTATAATATGCTAAAATAAGGTTTATACAAACACTGCAATGTCCCCTATAAAGTTTGCCTTTGTGAATGCCTCTTATTAAACAGGATGCGATCTCTGTCTTGTCCTTTCACTTAAACGGGTGATCCCTCCGAGGACCAAAGTGAACGAATCCCAGGGACATGTTAAAGGAGCTACATGTGGGCGATTGATTTGCATTTTGACCCAAATCTGACACCTGTAATTCAGTTGCCATGTTATATTCTGTAAACACGGCGAGCGGAGACTTAGGCCGCGTTTATAGTGCTGGCGACACGACCGATGAGGTCAGCCGTCACCATTGGCGAAAGTTGTAATTCAATTTTGAGAGACGGCACTGGTGACAAGGCCAGTGATTTCACCGGGGGGGGGGGGGCAGAGTGCAATAGGCGCTCTGTGATTGGTTTAGAGGCAGTCACATGTGATGACTGTCTCCAAATATCAGTAACTGCCAGATTTTTGGTAGCAGTGTCACTTTTTGTTGCCGTCGCGTGCATTTTATAAGCGCCGCCCACAAAAATCCATGTGTTTTGACGCGACAGTCGCCGTTGCCGGCACTATAAGCGCAGTCTATGGGGTTTCATATTCTCTGTTCTCTTCTGTCTGGTGACGCTGTTTGGACAGCCAGAGACCTCTCCTCGTTCCCTTATCTTCATCGTCTCTACGATTAAACAGTGGGATAAGGATTTCAAATTTCCCAAAAAAAAAGAAAAGCCACTAAATCGTTGCTATTGGCATGGCTAGATTTGTTTAGGGAAGACCATTTTTAGAATTGGCTGTTTTCTAGCTGGCTAAGTGGGATTGCACCTTTTTAAGTGTACTGTGGAGTGGTGTTAAACATAGCCACCTTTGAGGTTGTTCTATGTTCCCCCTTGTTATATTTTTCATGATTTAAGGCTGGTGTCTAAAACTTTGACCTGGGGGCCACGGGACGCCCTCTGTCTGTGCTATCCATCTGATCATCCGCCCTGCACAGGACAGCTGGAGGTTGGAGAGCTCTCAAAAGCTTAATAAATCAATTTGTTTATAATAGATCTCTATATGTCCTGAATGAATTGAAATATAAATCTGAGCATAGAAAGCCGAAATATAATGTGGGTGCTTCATATCAACCAGGTGTGGCCAACTCCAGTCCTCCAATATCCCAGCTTCAGCACAGTCAATGACTGAGCTACCTGTGCTGAAGCAGGGATATCCTTAAAACCTGACAGGTTGGTGGCCCTTGAGGACCGGAGTTGGGGCCCCCCTGATATAAACTATGCACATTATGCATGGTTAGAAAGTTTGAGAACGCCTGTAGCTAACACTTCTTGGGCATTGTCTTATGAAAGACACTTGTTACCGCTAGGGAGCCTTGTCTTTTGGATACAATAATATTGTACAGCTATGACGCACCTGGTTTTATTGGTTGTGTATAAAATGTGCTGCTTTGTGATTGGGCAGAAGGCAATGTAGTGAGAAGAAACGGAGGTTCCAGATAAGTAGCCAACTAATTGCCAGGTGGCTAACTCCAACTTGTATCTAATGGTAGTGTGTGTGATGGACTGGGGTTTGTTTGTTCAGTAGGTACTCTCCTAACCAGTGCTTAGCGAGTATTTACTTTTGGATTTGGTCATATCTGGCTAGAGTGATTTATATTTTTCTGGAAGTATTTATCTTTTTGTGAGTTTAGGTTACTTTTATTGTTACTGCAACCATGTAACCAACTCCTGTATTGAACGGGTTAACTGCTTTGCATCTTACATGGGTCCTCTAATTGTAGAAGTGTTAAACCAGGCGTGCAAGTACTTCTGGACTTTGGGTCTGTGTAGGGTTGTATTTTAGCACCTCATACAGTGGTGTCCCAGGGGTTTTATTTCTATGAGTATCAGGCAAGAGTTCCCAATTTCCCTGATGAGTAAAAATAATCTCCATATGGTCATCAACACTCTTCTTTAATGCCTGATCTGATCAACCGAACATGTTATAGGTACTCCCAATATCTTGGCTAAAAAAAAAAGTACAATGTGTAACCATTTTATTGCTATTAGACTTGCTGTCCATGCATTTTGCATAAAACATCATTTCGTTTTTCCACACGAGTGGCTTCTGTTGTGCTGTTTTAAAGAGCATATTGGCCATACCACTGTTTGTACAGAAAGAAAAAGGGAACCTCTTCTACACACAACATCTTGTATGAGCACATTTCTGCAAAGTATAATCCTGGTGGTGATTCCAAGGTAGATGTTGGCAAAGCTTTTAGCCCGTGCGCAGAGCACAGAATGTAATTTGCTTTTTTGGAAACTGGATTCTATTTTCTCTTCTCATATGGGAAAAGCAGCCGCATGTCCCATAGTGACGTAAGAAATATTTAAAAGAAGGACTTGCATGAAGATCTTAATCTAGTTACTAATACTGGATAGAGCCTTTCTAGTCCAGTCTATCACATCTTCAAGTTGCAATGGCTGAGTCCTGAATGAAAAGGATTGTAGGAGGTTTGCTTGTTTGTGTATATATATGTATGTATATTTTTATAGCACCAACCAGGTATGCAGCGCTTTATAATATAAGTACAGGGAATGTAATGCTACAGATGGGCTAAGTGCCTGTCCTTTACTGCTGTATGATCCTTCTAGTTGAGAAGCACTGTTAAAGTCCATAGATTGTCGAAGGCCGTCATTCAGAGCTTGAACTGTGGTCTTGTAAACAGCACATTGTGTAGGGGGAATGCTACCATTTGAATCTTGCTTGTGCTTTGTGTAATACTTAGGCCTATATTCACAAAAGGGTGCTAAGCTTTAGCACGACTTTACTCCCATTCACATGCTTGGCACCCTTTTGTGGATCTGAGCCCTAGTGTTGAATTCAATCCCAGAACTGCACTCCCTTCTGTTTTTGATATAGTAAATGGGATTGTGGAAGGCCCAACCCTTCGTATAGTTATAGATTTCCTGAGCGCCTCAAACTGCATTAAAAGAAAAATGTCCAGTTGGTTCTCTGGACACCAACACAATATTTCGTCTCTAAGGCTCTAGAAATCCAGACGCGTTTCACGTAATAAATCGGATTAAATCTTTGCAAATATGCTTTTTATACATTGCTTCACACTAGTTAGGAAATACTGTAATTAGGCCCACATTTATAGTTCGGAAATACTGAAATTGGGTGCATTAGGCCCTTCAGTGCTTGGAAAGCCCATGTAAGCCATGATTTTTTTTGTATTGCATCCTAGTGGAATTACTTTCTTACATAGAAAAAAAAAATGACTATTTTTGTGTGTAATTGTATGAAAACCTCATGCTTTCCAGACTAACCGGAAGCTTTCCCATGGCTGCTTTACTAATAAATGATATATAGAATGTATATTGAGCAATGACGTATTTAAAAAAAGATGCATATTTGCTTTTGCCATATGAATTAACACTGAAATAATAAATATTTACAAAATATGCATACAATTATATGTGGTGTTAGGTCCTTATAATCGAATTAAAGGGACCCTTCATCTTAAAGAATGTTTAGTCTATATTTAATGCATTGACAAATATTACTCTGCTAAGGCTCTATTCAGTTTTGTTTATTCTGCAATAAAAACATAAATTCCACTATTAATGATGGGGAAACTTGAAGAATGAGAGCACCTATAGGATAGTTTGATTAAATATGTGTACTTCCTTTTCTGTTGCGTTTGTCATGGGTTTCTTATGACTTTTTCCTACTTGACTAGCTTTAACGTGTGGTGACTATTGGCACACTTAACTACTGTAAATCTAAATTGCTTCCAGCAAATTTACATAAGTACATATTTCTGAACCCCATGCTATGCTTTCTTGTTGTTCCTGAACCGAGAATTCCCCGTAGCTGACCCAAGGTTCATCCCCTCCCCATCCCCTCATCCCCCCCGGTTCCCTGTGTGAGACAGACACACTCACAAACTCAGAATATGACTGTGGGGTCACTAATAAAAAATCCAACGTCCCCTCTCCAGATCTCCCGATGGCTTTGCAGCTTTCTATTGGCTGATGGAACGAGGCTGATCCCGCAACCATATTGACCATATCAGATTACTTGACCAGTGGACAAGATGTTCAATCTCCGGAACCTGGGTGTGTCCTTAAGGGTACCGCAGACTAGCTCCAAGAAGCCCCTCCCCCTGTTTAGATATGATAAATAACCCCTGTTATAGGTTTGATGTAACCGCAAAAAATGAGAATCCCTGCTGGTGACCACGCAAACGGCAGTCTGCAGCGTTTGACCCTTTCACACGTTTCTGTTGGCATTGGCTGCTAGAATTTGGAAGCACGTTTTGTCGCCTTGTTTCAGAAACCGTTGGTATAGATTCGTTTTCACCAGTTCAGCTGTGAACCCTTTCAGCCGGAGTGCACAAATACATTCTGCACCCTTAGGCCGTGTCCTAAGAGAGGGCGTAAAAAAGAGGCACGTTTGGCTACCCACAAAACGAGTTTCATTTTAAGAAGTATTATTGCAAGTCCGGGTTGAGATGTGGAACACTTTGGAAGTGAATGTGGGGCACAATGTGGTGTTTGTACACATTTAGTTTTCCCAACACTCCTGTCTCTGAGAGAGAGCTGAATTTAAAGCAGCCGAAATGTATCCAACGCAGCTGTTGATTTAATGAGTTGCTGTAAGTCACAGACATTTAGCGCACAGCATTAACCAGCAGGAAAGTAAATGAATTGTTTATCTGTAAAGAAGTACAAGTAAATTCAGGCATAGATCAGATAAGCAGAAGCTTTCAGTCTGTTTGCTATAAAGAGTGGTTGGAAGAACAATGTGTCAGCCAGGCATACAATGCAATACCTCAGTTGTTCTATTGGTTGTTTTATAATGTTTGGGGATGGGGGAGGAAATGCTTTAAATACTCATCAGCATGACTGCAAAACAATGGTGAATATCACATCACACAATCTGTGCTGTATTTGTTCCAGCACAGTTACGGTTGTGTTAGCGTTGGCTATATCTGTACTTGGGTGAGGATAGAAGCCGACAGTGACTTCAGAGCTGTGCTGCGCAGGCGAAGTTCACTTCAAGAAACAAAAGCAGCTAAAGGCAGTTTTACGCCTATTTTCCTCTAAAGTGGGACAAGGCTGCAGTTTCACACGTGGCAGCGCAGAAGACTATAGGCAATCGCCAGTGGGTGAGCAAGTTATTGTTGCCGGGTGCTGTAGTTAGAACAGCAAGAAACAATGATTGAAATGAACTGTCGCTGTAGCAGGTATTTTTATAGTTTTGCATTTGTGAGCATCTACAATCAGAAGACTTTGGCTATTACCCCCTCATCCCCATCATTTGTTTTAATTGAAAGCCAATAGTTACACTAAACTCTCGAAGTGCCGAGTTACAGAGCAGTATTTACTGTCATTTTCTTTATTTTAGAGCCTATGTATTTTCTTTTTTTCCTGATAAACTGCGCTACAAAAGTGTTATTGTATTTACAATGTGTATCCTTTGCAAAAACCAAGTAAGACTTCAAAATGTAACTACTGTAACTTAGAATAAATAAGTTGTGTTTATCATTTCTTGTGTATAGTTTTAATTGAAAGGATAGCTTCATCTCATTAGATGTGTTGTTTTTTTTTTTTTTTTTTTTACGGTTCAGGTCTCCCTATATATTATAAATATTATTTTTCTGCCATATTGTACAGCCGGGTATTTGTTTTCACGTCTTTTTAGTTTTTCTATGCGCACTACATTTAAAAATTCATTTTTTTTTTAATTCCTAAAAATGAAGCACAAAACCAAAGTGAACATGGCTACCAAGCCCTTTCCATGTTGTGACACTGGGCGTCATATAGCTTTATTAGAGAAGCTACGGATAATTCTCTGATTTAGTCTCTTTGAAGTCTGCGAGGAAAACCTCTTTGTGCTGCCTAGAACTCAATAGGACGTGAACTCTAATGCAGACTCTTTCTTTCTATGTACACAATTCATCTACAATTGAGGGCAGTTTGGTTAAAAAAAAATTAAAAAAAATGAGGTAAACATAGATTGTTTAATCTGGTTTAAATGGCATCAAATTGAGCTCACTTTCAATGTCATTTTTGGGGGAGCAATAGGATAAGGGAACTGCTGCACATCTATAATAAAGAAAAATATGAATACAAATCCTGGTATTCCTGGTTCTGGATTCCCTGTGTGGTAATGAAATAATAACTGAAAAGGATGGAAGTAGCGGGGCACTACGGATTTTTAAACTGCAAATTTATTGCCAATAGTTTTGACGTGACGTTTCGGCCTCACACGGCCTTTCTCAAAGAGTATATGCCGTTTTTGGGGGAGCTGCACTTTGAAACAGCAAAGCACAGTTTGGGGTGTCTCACGGAGCCCCATGCTCGAGAACAACTGAACCATTGTATGTTGTATGTTTGTTATCTTTAATGCTAAAATGAGTTGCCTATAAATGAGTAATCCATATTATAATAGTCCATTGTTTTTTTAAAATTGTATTATTGTTTTTTTTTAATTAAAGAGTCTGAAGATGGCATGGTTGCATATGCCAAGTATTAATGTAGTCCTATCTGATGGTGGTGTGTGGTATAATGGCTGTGGTATAATCAGCATGAACTTGAATAAAGAAGCTTGTGTGTTCGGTGTGCCTGTCTGGCCTACTTCTTACAAAATCAATTTGGCCCCTATGCTGTATATTTAGAGGAAGGTTAACACACCGCCTATGATGCGCCCGCTTCCATTCCTGCGAGTGGTAATTGCTGCATCATTAACTGTGCGTTACTCTGCTCGCTGTAGTGAAGAGGGGGTTTCTCCCCGTGCTTTCCAAAGACCAGAAAAAAAGACATAAACGTGTTTGATGTGGGTTGGCCTCTCTACGGCCTAGATCCACAAAAGGTTGCTAATGTTTAGCACACATCTGTATGAAGGAGAGCTGAGGCGTGCTAAATCTTAGCCCCCTTTTGTGAATCTGAGCTTTAGATTGTAACTGTCTTTCTACTCATTGCTTTTGCATATTCTACTTAGTCAGTCTGTTAAGCCAGGGGAGCGCAATCCTTCTTTTGTTTCTTTTTTTTTTTCCCCGGCCGGCTCTCCTCCCCCTCTTCCCCCCTCTTACCTCGGCTCCGGAGTCGGCGTCATGATGTCGCTTTGCCATGGTGACGCGTCTCGAGCCAAGGTAAGTGCAGTTTGCAGGGGCCTTTGCCGCTTCCCCGGCACTTAATTTAAGTGCCTTCGGGAAGCGCGCGGGGCCTCTGAACCCCGTGCCCCCCCAGTTTCCGCACGGCTTTGTTAAGCCATGCAGGTCTTAAATTCAAAGCAGCAAAAAAAAAATCAAAGTTGCTGTCGTGTTTAATGATCAGCACCATTTGGTATACTGAGGCCTCGCCCATAGTGAATGCGCGCGCAACGCGAACAAAGATGGCTCCTCTGAGGCCCCCATAGTGCGCACAAGCGCACGCATGATGAGGCGTCTCCAGCAGACAAAAAAAGTTTCGTGCGACGGCCGCGTCACATGACTCTTTTTAAACCAATCGGAGCGAAGCTTCACGAATCAACACTTTTCTGCCTGGTTACTGCCCATTCATAACTTTTGGTAGTTTGAACTCAAGTAGTACTGAAGTTTATAAAAAGAGATCCTTTGTGGAATCCGCGGGGCAAGGCATACCACGACCGGTACCTGCATGATAAATTGTGGAGAGAAATTGGGGAAGTAATGTCCATCAAAAGTAAGTAAATTGATTCATCATTTAAAATAATTGTGTAAAATATTTAATGGCACAATGCTAGTGCTATAGACTATAAAAATTGTTTAATGGCAGCATACAGTTGTGTAAAAATGTAATTGCAGTATGCTTGTACTATAGACTACAATTGTGTAAAAAGTGTGTTACACAGTTGTACCATTTATTGTTACCATTTTTTTTTTTTTTTTTCATAAAATGTTTTATCCGGAAGTAATACATTGAGTTACCTCGTTTTCAAGTATGTCCTTGGTACAGAGTTACGATGACAACTACATGGTTACAAATACATAGTTACTTGATGTTAACCTGCGTGCTGTCCTTTTTATTTTTAGGTGACATATTAAAAGGCAAGTGGACGAATTTAAGAGATTCTTTGGGCAGAGAGCTGAAGAAAAGGAAACATCCAGGCTCGGGCGACGCAGGAACGAGTGCGTATGACAACACGGCTTCATGGCCACTCCTCAACATGGACTTCCTCAACGAGCAAACGACGCCTGCGCAAACGGTGCCAAATCTGGAACTTGTTGAAAGTACAGAAGACACATCTAGGGATGTTACATTGGATGCTGATACATTCTGTGATACTACAACATCCCCAGAGCCTCAACCCCCAAAAATGAAGGCCTCTGGTGAATTTAAAAGAAATTGGATTTCTCTACAAGAGAAGCATTTAGAAAGGCTCACTAATGTATTTAAAGACAATGTGCGTGAAGACAATGCTGATGAGGACTTGGAATTCTTTAAAAGCCTACTACCATACATGAAACGTTTGGAGCTTGTAAAAAAAATGAAGTTACGGCATGAAATTCAAGCTGCTGTTTTGAAGGCGGTACAAGAAAAATGAAGTTGCGACTAACCAGCTTGTTAACGGAAATAAACTTTGTAATGTTCAATTAGTGGATGTTATTTATTTTCTTATTTTTATCGTGTTTACCATGTTTTGTAAATTGCGCCTGTGAATAAATTTCTATTGTTTCACACCGTGTCTGTTGTCACTATCATTTAAAAATAGAAAATCCATATCACATACTACAATCATTAATAAAATACAGTACAAGTGGTTAACACTTACTAAACACTATTTTGCCATGGGATAGCTCCCTCGCCGTTAAAATAATCCTTGAATGAATCGCGAAAGCGTTTAGCCATGATTAACGGGTGAATTATTTGCCTTAGATCTCGGAAGCTGGGTGTCGGGTATAGGCACAGGATCCAACATTGACACATCAGTGGTGTCTTCCAAATCGATAACAATATTATGTAGCACAGTCACACGTCACAATTCGCTGTGCATTTGGCACTGATGTTTCTATATATTTTAATGGTAATCGCCATTTAGCAGTCATAATCCCGAAGCCACACTCACAAATCGTCTTGCTCTAGAAAGTGTGTAATTATTTCTTCTTTTGTTAATCCTTGCCAACTGTACGGCTTCACGAGGTATGTGAGCAACGGATAGGCCTCATCCGCTACCATTACATGAGGGAACGTTTGGATTTTATTACTCAATGGCAAACTTTTCTCCAAAGGCATCAGCAAATTCTTTTCTTCTATCACACTGATAAACCGATAAGGCCCCAAAGACCCCACCGTCGCTTTCTATCCGCTCCTACGTCTCTCGCAATACATTTACATTTTGCGTCTGTAACCGCTTGCAAGGCAATAGAATGGAAATGTTTTATAATTGAAATAAACGGTGCTGGAATTTTTTGGGTGCTTTGTGCAAATATGTTTGCCATCTATACAGCCCACGCAATTTGGAAAATTACATTTGCTATCAAATTCATTGGTCACATTTCGCAAGCTTTCTACACTAGGAAATGGCATATGATCAGCCTGTAATGCATTATAAATGGCATCGCATGTTTCATAAACAGTTTTTGCCATTGTTGTTTTCCCCCTCATAAATGAAAACATCAAGCTACGAAATGGTGTTCCAGTCGCAAGAAATCCGTAACGAAAAAAGGAAGTATATTAAGCAATGTTTTAATCGATTATCTACAGCATTCATTGGTTTTATTTGCGTGTTTTTGCCTAGTACAAGGTTGAAAAAAGAACAGGGCACTACAGATTGTAGAAATCAAATTTATTGCCAATAGATTCGACGTGACGTTTCGGCCTCACATGGCCTTTCTCGAGAGCAAATGGAATTTGCTCTTGAGAAAGGCCATGCGAGGCCGAAACGTCAAGTCGAATCTATTGGCAATAAATTTGCATTCTACAATCTGTAGTGCCCTGTTCTTTCCAACCTTTCCAATGATTATTGGATTACTACACAGAGAATCCTGAACCAGGAGCACCGGTATTTGTATTGTGTGGTGGGTGGTGTGTGTGTTAAGTGTGCAGCAGTTCCCTTATTCTAGTTTGCCTAGTGCAAAACAATCGGTTTGTTTACTCCCACATAAGAAAATACAAACACTGAAAACCCTGCATTCAATGACAGGGATATTAAATAGATTAAGATGTGAATGCCACAAAGATAGCAGTACATAAAACTAACCTCAAAGGCAGCATGAGCCTTTCTTCTGGACGAATTGGGCGACAAAGATTAGCTTGAGAAGGGGATATCTTGTCCCTCATCTGTTCCAAAATGTCTTCAAATGTAGCTTTTGTCATTTTCATGTACTCCATAAATTGCCTGTAACGCTTACGAAGCTCATGGAACAAAGTTGAAAATTCCCCCACTGATTCTCGCTCCCGATTTATTTCATGGATGTTCGTTTCGCGACCATCAAATGCTGCAGTTTTTTCCAATGAACTGTCCATCAGCAATAACAATTGTAAGTTCTTGGAGAGAGCGCCATGTTGTTGTTTTCGGATCCGGATGTGACCTCACGGCCAAGCCTCTCCGTTACGTGTTTCTTTGAAGTCCGCAGATCGCTCAGACGACAGACGAGCAGCGCGCCTACGTCCGCTCTGTGGTGCGCGCACTATGTCCGCAGCCTTACATTGAAGACCTCCCGCGTTAAGCTCCTACCAACAAACCATTGAGTGTATGTTTATGATTAAAGCATATTAAACAGGGGGCTTGCAGCTCTACAGAATCATTCATTCGCCAATCTCTGCTTTGTCTGAAGAACTGCTCTGTTGCTCTATTAAAAAGGTATCAACATCGCTGCAACTAATCTCCAGTATCAACGCTGCTAGTAAAACTCAGGAGTAAAGAAATGGGTACATGCTGCACTGCAGGGTATACAGCAGCAGTTGATATTTGGCGGAATAACCTGACAGACGCTTTTAGAAAATGAACTTGCTGCGGTTACAGTGAAGTATCTGCAATGTGAGCATGACATGCCCTATGCTCATTCTCTGTCGGCTAGAGATGTGTTACACAGTTGAAATGTACGGTTCCTTGATCAGCCATTTCTCCTCTCTGTCTCATGTCCCCCATGAGGTTGTATTGGCTTGGAAGGGTGAAGCAAACTTGTGTCACTAGAAACTGCAGCATGTTTGTTTTGACCAAAGGAAACCTGAACGTAAACGGGCTGCCTTAATTTACCTGCTTGGTAATCATCATCACCTTTAACAGGAACACATCCAGTTATTGGTTTGTGACTTGTGTCATTAATGCATTATTTTCAAATGATAAATGTAAGCACCCATTACTTTAGTTTGCCATGCATGAACTTTCTTTAGCTAGAGAAGTAAAAAATGATTTGGGTAAATGTGAATATTATGAAATAGAGAAATTACAGCTGTATTAGGCTGTGCTTATAGTGCCGGCGGCGGCACCCGAAAACAAATGTATTGCCGCCGTCGCCGCGTGGCGAAATTTGGAAGCCGGTCAAATTTGATTTTTCAGAGGCTGTCGCCACATGTGGCAGCCTCTTAACCAATCAATGACCTGGTCGGCCGTGACGTCGCTGCAAAGTGAATTACAACTTTCGCTAGAGGCGACGGGTGACGTCACCCGTTGCGTCGCCCGTCGCGCGCACTATAAGTGCGGCCTTAGTCTTGTGAAAAAAAAGTCTCCCTTAGTAAGACCTGTTTATGATGCTTTGCAGTGGAAAAACCCTCAATCATGAAAAGCCTTTACCGCCAATGCTTGCTTTAAAGAGGCAATCCAAGCCGTTTTATTACTTTTTTTTTTACATGTTTTTCAAATGTAGAATTGAAGCAGTGGCTCTCCGGAGCCGAACCCCATTAATTTTAGCTCTGGGGACCCTCTGTTTCCGGAGATACTTACCTTCATAGGGGATGCCGGTAGCCACTCCAGGATTCATTATATGTTGCTTTTCAAAGAGGCCGGGCCATGCTGGCAACAGGAAGCCGTGATGTCACCTGGTCCGGCTTCCTGTTGGCCCATGTGACGAAGCTGAAAGTTGCAGGCGATACCGGCCCCCTTTTCGGAGGTAAGTATCTGCGGGAGCAAAGGGGAATGAATGAGATTCAGCTCCGGCGACCCCCCTGCTTCAAATCTGTATTAAAAAATGAAGAAGAAAAAAAACCCCATCTTGGATTACTCCTTTAGCTTCTACTCTCATATAAAGTTTTATTCCTGTTTAGTCTTATTTCTAATGATGCCATTCAATACGCTAGGGAATGTGCAACCCATAGTATGCATTTCTGCGTTCTGAAGAGGTGGATGCATACGAAAGGTTGGAGCAGTGATTATCAGGAAGCAGCAGGAGGGGCGACGTACAAGGCTTACATAGATATGAAAGACTGGCGCATTGATTATCAGGAAGCAGCAGGAGGGGCGAGTTACAAGGCGTACAGAGATATGAAAGACTGGCGCAGTGATTATCAGGAAGCAGCAGGAGGAGCAAGTTACAGGGCGTACAGAGATATGAAAGACTGGCGCAGGGATTATCAGGAAGCAGCAGGAGGAGCGAGTTACAGGGCGTACAGAGATATGAAAGTGGCGCAGTTATTATGAAGCAGCAGGAGGGGAGAGTTACAAGGCGTACAGAGATATGAAAGACTGGCGCAGTGATTATGAAGCAGCAGGAGGGGTGAGTTACAAGTCGTACAGAGATATGAAAGACTGGCGCAGTGATTATCAGGAAGCAGCAGGAGGAGCGAGTTACAAGGCGTACAGAGATATGAAAGACTGGCGCCGTGATTATCAGGAAGCAGCAGGAGGAGCGAGTTAAAAGGCGTACAGAGATATGAAAGACTGGCGCAGTGATTATCAGGAAGCAGCAGGAGGAGCGAGTTACAAGGCGTACAGAGATATGAAAGACTGGGGCAGTGATTATCAGGAAGCAGCAGGAGGCGCGAGTTACAAGGCGTACAGAGATATGAAAGACTGGCGCAGTGATTATCAGGAAGCAGCAGGAGGGGCGAGTTACAAGGCGTACAGAGATATGAAAGACTGGCGCAGTGATTATCAGGAAGCAGCGGGAGAAGCGAGTTACAGGGCGTACATAGATATGAAAGACTGGTGCAGTGATTATCAGGAAGCAGCGGGAGAAGCGAGTTACAGGGCGTACAGAGATATGAAAGACTGGGGCAGTGATTATCAGGAAGCAGCGGGAGGAGCGAGTTACAAGGCGTACAGAGATATGAAAGACTGGCGCAGTGATTATCAGGAAGCAGCGGGAGGAGCGAGTTACAAGGCGTACAGAGATATGAAAGACTGGCGCAGTGATTATCAGGAAGCAGCGGGAGGAGCGAGTTACAAGGCGTACAGAGATATGAAAGACTGGCGCAGGGATTATCAGGAAGCAGCGGGAGGAGCGAGTTACAAGGCGTACAGAGATATGAAAGACTGGCGCAGTGATTATCAGGAAGCAGCGGGAGGAGCGAGTTACAAGGCGTACAGAGATATGAAAGACTGGCGCAGTGATTATCAGGAAGCAGCGGGAGGAGCGAGTTACAAGGCGTACATAGATATGAAAGACTGGCGCAGAGATTATCAGGAAGCAGCAGGAGGGGCGAGTTACAAGGCGTACATAGATATGAAAGACTGGCGCAGGGATTATCAGCAGGAAGCAGCAGGAGGGGCGAGTTACAAGGCGTACATAGATATTAAAGACTGGCGCAGTGATTATCAGGAAGCAGCAGGAGGGGCGAGTTACAAGGCGTACAGCGATATGAAAAACTGGTGCAGTGATTATCAGGAAGCAGCAGGAGGGGCGAGTTACAAGGCGTACAGAGATATGAAAGACTGGCGCAGTGATTATCAGGAAGCAGCGGGAGGGGCGAGTTACAAGGCGTACAGAGATATGAAAGACTGGCGCAGTGATTATCAGGAAGCAGCAGGAGGGGCGAGTTACAAGGCGTAAAGCGATATGAAAGACTGGTGCAGTGATTATCAGGAAGCAGCAGGAGGGGCGAGTTACAAGGCGTACAGAGATATGAAAGACTGGCGCAGTGATTATCAGGAAGCAGCGGGAGGAGCGAGTTACAAGGCGTACAGAGATGTGAAAGACTGGCGCAGTGATTATCAGGAAGCAGCATTAGGGGCGAGTTACAAGGCGTACAGAGATATGAAAGACTGGTGCAGTGATTATCAGGAAGCAGCAGGAGGGGCGAGTTACAAGGCGTACAGAGATATGAAAGACTGGCGCAGGGATTATCAGGAAGCAGCAGGAGGAGCGGGTTACAAGGCGTACAGAGATATGAAAGACTGGCGCAGTGATTATCAGGAAGCAGCGGGAGGGGCGAGTTACAAGGCGTACAGAGATGTGAAAGACTGGCGCAGTGATTATCAGGAAGCAGCGGGAGGGGCGAGTTACAAGGCGTACAGAGATATGAAAGACTGGAGCAGTGATTATCAGGAAGCAGCAGGAGGGGCGAGTTACAAGGCGTACATAGATATGAAAGACTGGCGCAGGGATTATCAGGAAGCAGCGGGAGGGGCGAGTTACAAGGCGTACAGAGATATGAAAGACTGGAGCAGTGATTATCAGGAAGCAGCAGGAGGGGCGAGTTACAAGGCGTACAGCGATATGAAAAACTGGTGCAGTGATTATCAGGAAGCAGCAGGAGGGGCGAGTTACAAGGCGTACAGAGATATGAAAGACTGGAGCAGTGATTATCAGGAAGCAGCAGGAGGGGCGAGTTACAAGGCGTACAGCGATATGAAAAACTGGTGCAGTGATTATCAGGAAGCAGCAGGAGGGGCGAGTTACAAGGAGTACAGAGATATGAAAGACTGGTGCAGTGATTATCAGGAAGCAGCGGGGTAAGGCGAGTTACAAGGCGTACAGAGATATGAAAGACTGGCACAGGGATTATCAGGAAGCAGCAGGAGGGGCGGGTTACAAGGCGTACAGAGATATGAAAGACTGGCGCAGTGATTATCAGGAAGCAGCGGGAGGGGCGAGTTACAAGGCGTACAGAGATATGAAAGACTGGCACAGTGATTATCAGGAAGCAGCAGGAGGGGCGAGTTACAAGGCGTACAGAGATATGAAAGACTGGTGCAGTGATTATCAGGAAGCAGCAGGAGGGGCGAGTTACAAGGAGTACAGAGATATGAAAGACTGGTGCAGTGATTATCAGGAAGCAGCGGGGTAAGGCGAGTTACAAGGCGTACAGAGATATGAAAGACTGGAGCAGTGATTATCAGGAAGCAGCAGGAGGGGCGAGTTACAAGGCGTACATAGATATGAAACACTGGCGCAGGGATTATCAGGAAGCAGCGGGAGGGGCGAGTTACAAGGCGTACAGAGATATATGAAAGACTGGCGCAGTGATTATCAGGAAGCAGCAGGAGGAGCAAGTTACAAGGCGTACAGAGATATGAAAGACTGTCACAGTGATTATCAGGAAGCAGCAGGAGGGGCGAGTTACAAGGCGTACAGAGATATGAAAGACTGGTGCAGTGATTATCAGGAAGCAGCAGGAGGGGCGAGTTACAAGGCGTACAGAGATATGAAAGACTGGCGCAGGGATTATCAGGAAGCAGCAGGAGGAGCGGGTTACAAGGCGTACAGAGATATGAAAGACTGGCGCAGTGATTATCAGGAAGCAGCGGGAGGGGCGAGTTACAAGGCGTACATAGATATGAAAGACTGGCGCAGGGATTATCAGGAAGCAGCGGGAGGGGCGAGTTACAAGGCGTACAGAGATATGAAAGACTGGTGCAGTGATTATCAGGAAGCAGCAGGAGGGGCGAGTTACAAGGCGTACAGAGATATGAAAGACTGGCGCAGTGATTATCAGGAAGCAGCGGGAGGGGCGAGTTACAAGGCGTACATAGATATGAATGACTGGAGCAGTGATTATCAGGAAGCAGCAGGAGGGGCGAGTTACAAGGCGTACATAGATATGAAAGACTGGCGCAGGGATTATCAGGAAGCAGCGGGAGGGGCGAGTTACAAGGCGTACAGAGATATGAAAGACTGGAGCAGTGATTATCAGGAAGCAGCAGGAGGGGCGAGTTACAAGGCGTACATAGATATGAAAGACTGGCGCAGGGATTATCAGGAAGCAGCAGGAGGGGCGAGTTACAAGGCGTACTGCGATATGAAAGACTGGCGCAGTGATTATCAGGAAGCAGCAGGAGGGGCGAGTTACAAGGCGTACAGAGATATGAAAGACTGGCGCAGTGATTATCAGGAAGCAGCAGGAGGGGCGAGTTACAAGGCGTACAGAGATATGAAAGACTGGCGCAGTGATTATCAGGAAGCAGCGGGAGGGGCGAGTTACAAGGCGTACAGAGATATGAATGACTGGAGCAGTGATTATCAGGAAGCAGCAGGAGGGGCGAGTTACAAGGCGTACATAGATATGAAAGACTGGCGCAGGGATTATCAGGAAGCAGCGGGAGGGGCGAGTTACAAGGCGTACAGAGATATGAAAGACTGGAGCAGTGATTATCAGGAAGCAGCAGGAGGGGCGAGTTACAAGGCGTACATAGATATGAAAGACTGGCGCAGGGATTATCAGGAAGCAGCAGGAGGGGTGAGTTACAAGGCGTACTGCGATATGAAAGACTGGCGCAGTGATTATCAGGAAGCAGCAGGAGGGGCGAGTTACAAGGCGTACAGAGATATGAAAGACTGGCGCAGTGATTATCAGGAAGCAGCAGGAGGGGCGAGTTACAAGGCGTACAGAGATATGAAAGACTGGCGCAGTGATTATCAGGAAGCAGCGGGAGGGGCGAGTTACAAGGCGTACATAGATATGAAAGACTGGCGCAGTGATTATCAGGATGCAGCAGGAGGAGCGAGTTACAAGGCGTACAGAGATATATGAAAGACTGGCGCAGTGATTATCAGGAAGCAGCAGGAGGAGCAAATTACAAGGCGTACAGAGATATGAAAGACTGGCGCAGTGATTATCAGGAAGCAGCAGGAGGGGCGAGTTACAAGGCGTACAGAGATATGAAAGACTGGCGCAGTGATTATCAGGAAGCAGCGGGAGGAGCGAGTTACAGGGCGTACATAGATATGAAAGACTGGCGCAGGGATTATCAGCAGGAAGCAGCAGGAGGGGCGAGTTACAAGGCGTACATAGATATGGAAGACTGGCGCAGTGATTATCAGGAATCAGCGGGAGGGGCGAGTTACAAGGCGTACAGAGATGAAAGACTGGTGCAGTGATTATCAGGAAGCAGCGGGAGGAGCGAGTTACAAGGCGTACATAGATATGGAAGACTGGCGCAGTGATTATCAGGAATCAGCGGGAAGGGCGAGTTACAAGGCGTACAGAGATGAAAGACTGGTGCAGTGATTATCAGGAAGCAGCAGAAGGGACGAGTTACAAGGCGTACAGAGATATGAAAGACTGGTGCAGTGATTATCAGGAAGCAGCAGGAGGGGCGAGTTACAAGGCGTACATAGATATGAAAGACTGGCGCAGTGATTATCAGGAAGCAGCAGGAGGGGCGAGTTACAAGGCGTACATAGATATGAAAGACTGGCGCAGTGATTATCAGGAAGCAGCAGGAGGGGCGAGTTACAAGGCGTACAGAGATATGAAAGACTGGCGCAGTGATTAACAGGAAGCAGCAGGAGGGGCGAGTTACAAGGCGTACAGAGATATGAAAGACTGGCGCAGTGATTATCAGGAAGCAGCGGGAGGGGCGAGTTACAAGGCGTACAGAGATATGAAAGACTGGCGCAGTGATTATCAGGAAGCAGCAGGAGGGGCGAGTTACAAGGCGTACAGAGATATGAAAGACTGGCGCAGGGATTATCAGGAAGCAGCGGGAGGAGCGAGTTACAAGGCGTACAGAGATATGAAAGACTGGCGCAGTGATTATCAGGAAGCAGCAGGAGGGGCGAGTTACAGGGCGTATAGAGATATGAAAGACTGGCGCAGTGATTATCAGGAAGCAGCAGGAGGGGCGAGTTACAGGGCGTACAGAGATATGAAAGACTGGCGCAGGGATTCTCAGGAAGCAGCAGGAGGGGCGAGTTACAAGGCGTACAGAGATATGAAAGACTGGCGCAGTGATTATCAGGAAGCAGCAGGAGGGGCGAGTTACAGGGCGTACAGAGATATGAAAGACTGGCGCAGGGATTCTCAGGAAGCAGCAGGAGGGGCGAGTTACAAGGCGTACAGAGATATGAAAGACTGGCGCAGTGATTATCAGGAAGCAACAGGAGGGGCGAGTTACAGGGCGTACAGAGATATGAAAGACTGGCGCAGTGATTATCAGGAAGCAGCAGGAGGGGCGAGTTACAAGGCGTACATAGATATGAAAGACTGGCGCAGTGATTCTCAGGAAGCAGCAGGAGGGGCGAGTTACAAGGCGTACATAGATATGAAAGACTGGGGCAGTGATTATCAGCAGGAAGCAGCAGGAGGGGCGAGTTACAAGGCGTACAGAGATATGAAAGACTGGGGCAGTGATTATCAGCAGGAAGCAGCAGGAGGGGCGAGTTACAAGGCGTACAGAGATATGAAAGACTGGCGCAGTGATTCTCAGGAAGCAGCAGGAGGGGCGAGTTACAAGGCGTACAGAGATATGAAAGACTGGGGCAGTGATTATCAGCAGGAAGCAGCAGGAGGGGCGAGTTACAAGGCGTACAGAGATATGAAAGACTGGCGCAGTGATTATGAGGAAGCAGCAGGAGGGGCGAGTTACAAGGCGTACATAGATATGAAAGACTGGCGCAGTGATTCTCAGGAAGCAGCAGGAGGGGCGAGTTACAGGGCCTACAGAGATATGAAAGACTGGCGCAGGGATTATCAGGACGCAGCAGGAGGGGCGAGTTACAAGGCGTACATAGAAAATTTACATCTTTAATGACCTCTTCAAATATTGGTACAGTATTCCTCTTGACCACATCACTGGAAATTGTTTTCTAAGTCTCAGAATAAAATGACATACAATTCTTTTAGGATACTTTATCCGTAATAAGCACGACATGTACACGTACTTTGCAGCTACAAATGTATAAACATGAATATGCATTTGTTGTATCTATTTTATTTCTTCAACGATGTGTAGATTTTTGCGTGCAATGTGAATTAACCTGTCGCTTTATTTTACACTTCTAGGACATGTTGGGTTTTTTTTTGTTTGTACATTTAGCTTCTTGCAAAAACTTTCAGTACAAATCCAATGTCATTTCATTTTAGGATGGAAATGGTAAACATTTTAGCAAATCTAAGAAATGTTAAACCCATTTCGAGTGTTTTTATAGCAATTGTTATTCTCAATGTCCTATATCTGTTGCATGCAGCGAATGTAACATTGTATGAAATTGTGTGTGCTCATTCTGTACATGTGTTTAAGATACTATAAGATGTACACTATATGGTGGGCTCATTCTGTATGTGTTTAACTTGAGTTTTATAAGTTGTGATCATTCTGTACATGTGTTTAAGATAAGGTGTATACGGTGTGCTCATTCTGTACATGTATTTAAGATACTGTAAGATGTATAAGATGTGCTCATTCTGTACATGTGTTTAAGATAAGATGTATACAGTGTGCTCATTCTGTACATGTGTTTAAGATAAGATGTATACGGTGTGCTCTTTCTGTACATGTGTTTAAGATACTGTAAGATGTATAAGGTGTTCTCATTCTGTACATGTGTTTAAGATACTGTAAGATGTATAAGGTGTGCTCATTCTGTACATGTGTTTAAGATACTGTAAGATGTATAAGGTGTTCTCATTCTGTACATGTGTTTAAGATAAGTTTTGTAAGGTGTGCAGTTTGGAAGTGTGGAAGATACAAGAGGCGAGCTACAGATAACAAGCTTATGCTTGTATTTCCTACTGATGAAGATTTGAAGTAGTTCCCTTTCCAAGTTTTTGCTCTGGGTAGGTGATAAAGAATATCACTCTGCATGTATATACATTTCCGATACATTATTTTTTGCATGATTATACATGTAGGAGTGGTACAATTTTGACTTGAGACTAGATTTGCTTTATTTTCATTTTACCTGGTAAATATCCAAAATGCAGAGACTTCCTTAAACGTTTTCTCCAATCTGGCACGTTAAATAATAAAACAATATTTGGGGTATCCAAAGTGTCGTTACAAAAGCACTTTGTGTTCCATCTTTAATTCTTACACTAGTGTACACATTGGTGTATTTCATTTGGCGTATGGTCCACTTGTCAATATTGTACTTGACCCTCGTATCTTCTGCACTTATTCATTTATTTATTTGCCAGCGTCACAAAACTGTATGTAACTGCTACAATTCACCATAATCTCTGAAGATGAGCCTGATGTCCCACAGCACAATGCACGGTTTCCCACGAAACATTTACACCGAAAACTCAGACATGGGATATTTGCGATATTGGGAAACATTTGTGGCCCCGATTGGTGCGTACACATTGAGGGGTTTTTGTGCGGGCCTGCTTTGTATTATCACAGCAAAGCAACGGTAAGAAGAAGCCGCCGAACGGCGTTCTCGGCAATACACAATGCAGAACCCCTCGGTTCTCACTTGAGCAGGATTTTCCTCCTCGTAGTGAAAGACTGCTGCATTGTGCTGGAAATGTGGATACATCCGATCGTCTCACTTCTCATTGTTCCATTTCTGTTTCTTTGGAGACATTTAACCGTTTTAACACCATGTAATTGATGAAACTAATAATGACAAAAAAAAAACCCATCCATTATTTCTCTGTGTGTTCCTGTATGTTTGTAATGTTAATTCCTTACTGTGCCAGGATACAACTTTGTCAGTGCTTTTTGTATACAGGAAAAAAAAAAAACGTCAAATATTCTCTCTTTTACAAGCTTGCTCTGCCTTGACTTTTTGTAACTTTAAAAAGCAATATTTTACTGAGGAATTTGGTCACAGTTTTGCTCCGGTACAAATATATCTTCAGATTTCCAAATCCTTTTGCCCCTTGAGAGTAGAAGGGTATTGCTATTGGGAAAGGGGGTGGTAATTGTCTGGTGCAAACGTAGAATCCATCTTTTTGAGAGCGGATTCTGCATGTGTTGGACTTCGCAGCTCATGACACAGATATTATTGTAAATGAATTGCGGAATGGCTTTATGTGGGAATTGTCTAGCTAACTAGACTAGGGGTGCTCAAATCCAGTACTCAAGACCCCCCAAATGGTCAGGTTTTAAGGATATCGTTCTTGAGCACAGGTGGCTCAATCACTGGCTCAGTCAAATTCCATGTCCCGGGGATCCCCTTGTTTCAGAGATAGTTCCGGTAATGCCAGAGCCAGTACTTCCCAGTCATGTATATCCCTTATGTGACGCGGACCAATAGGGAGCTGCAACGGATTCAGAATATGCTGTATCTCGGGAACCAGAGGTCCCGGAGCAGAAATGAACGCGTTCATGCCTCCCACTTATGTGTAAAAAAAAAAGAAACAGTGAAGCAAAAAAATGTAACTCCGGCTTTGTGGCCCTAAACCTAAGTTTGCATTTTACAGGCACACCCCGGTTTAAGGACACTCACTTTAAGTACACTCGCGAGAAAGGACATATCGCCCAATAGGCAAACGGCAGCTCACGCATGCTCCTGTCAGCACGTTCTGAACAGCAATACCAGCTCCCTAGCTGTACCGAAGCTGTGCGCAAGCGGGAAGACTATAGAGCCTGTTACAAATGCGTTATTTACATCAGTTATACACGTGTATGACGATTGCAGTACAGTAAGTACATGCATCGATAAGTGGGGAAAAAGGTAGTGCTTCACTTTAAGTACATTTTCGCTTTTCATACATGCTCCGGTCCCATTGCGTACGTTAATGCGGGGTATGCCTGTACATTGCATGGAATTTGATTTCTATGTACATTTAACAGGCAAAGAAAAACAAAAACATATCTTAATCCATGAAACAAACATTACAAAAAAGCTAGACTCAGTTCCACAGAGCAACATATATTGGACTTGCAACAAAATGATTCATCCAGAGCGAACGTTGACATTCTCAGTACCGTTTCACTTCTTTGCCACTGGAGGAACTTGTGAGGCGTTTGCACAGAAGAAACGGGGCAAGTCCCAAATCTCATCCTAAAAATGGCCACAAAACGGTCAAACTTTTCAAGTGGTTTTAAACATTGATTTACTTTGTTACTATTAGTAATAAAACAGTGCTTTAATGGGGAAGTAAGTTTATTGTACACAAATACAATCAATGTTCTCCCGAAGCCCTTACAAACTAAAAGGCTAATGAATAACTGAACTTCCTGACATCTGGCCATCTGTACTAGTGGACTGCTGTGTTACAGCCACATAGGTTATTTATGGGGCTGTAGGACACGGTCTGCGATTAGTATATATTCACCCCATAGGCCCATGTGGTTATTAGTTTTACTGCTGAACAATGGATGCCAATGGACTGTGTTGATATTGGTCAAATCCTGAACGGAAGCACTGCCACGTTATTACTAGGCTAGGAAATGGCTTCTTGCCGACCAAGTAACTGGACATGTCATAGTTATTTTGTATTTTCATTTACACATTATTTTATCTCCGTGTAAGGAGATGGGCTTAAGCTGCGACATTCTTTGCCCATTCCCAATTGCTACGATTTGTGAGGTGGGGAGGTTTTTTTCCCCATAAAAAGCATTGATTCTTTTTTATTTTTTAATACTCTGCATAAAAGGAAATATTTAAAACATCTTCACCCTATACTGTGTGTATATAACTGTTCGAGGAATGATATATATTTCTAATAATACTTTTTTTTTTGTTCCACGCTTTTCTTTCTTTACTCACAGATGGGCCACCCGTCGTAACCCATTACGACATATCTGACACGAACTCCGACCCTGAAGTGCTTAACGTGGACAACCTGTTAGCAGCTGCGGTAGTAAAGGAACATAGTAATTCCCTGACCAATCAGGACGCGTTGGCATCTTGGCGTACGCGAGGACTCCTCGAAGAATTGAACGCAGACTCTGGTATACATCCGTTTCATACTCTGATTGCTTTGATATTTCTTGCGACGTCCCCTTTACATTTTCGCATTGATGGTTGCAGTGCGGCAGAACGGATTTTCATTCTTACTCGTAAGCTTCTTTTATCGTTCTGATCCTTCATTCCCCCAGGGCTTGCAAGCCCCAAACTAATCCTTATCAGTGATGGAGAAAAGGCTGACATGTTTTAACTTTATTACAACTGTTGCTAAGTGGGTCTGTGCCTTCGAATCTTGTATTTGAAAAAAACGTGGGGGGGGGGGGGTGCGACGCGGCGGTTACAGAGGCCTCGTGCTTCCCCGAAGGCATTTAAATTAAATGCCGGGGGAACGCACGAGGCCTCTGGAACTTCGCTTACCTTTGTGTCAGGTGACGCCACAGCAACCAGGCGTCAAATGACGCCTTGGGGTCACGTGACCTCGCTTTGCCTTGGACGTCACATGACCCCGCGGTGTCATTTGACGCCAGAGGGGAGGGGAGAGCAGGCAGCAGGGCGCAGGGGGAATAGTTTGCGCACCCCTGGTTTATACCAATAATGAGAAGCATATAAGTGAATGTATTTATAAAGCCAGTATTCTGCTTCTAAAAGACTTAAATTATATTTACGTTTAAATAAACAAGTGATAATTGCCGTTATGCACGGTTCTGAAGAATAATCATATAGTGTAAAAATAGATTGTTTTCCTCCCCATCTATTTAAGGTGGGGGTTTTTTTTTTTTAAATGGCTACTATTTTTTTTACACCATGAAAGAACCAGAGCGGATATTTAGCATTCAATATATTAGGAAGTTGTGTGGTAATTACAATTACAACAAATGTAGTTTAATTATGTGTGAACAACTTCGAAGACTTGAAATAGGAACCTACGACCCGTGGCCTGTAACGCCAGTCATTTGTATAATAGAGTCCACTTTGCCTTTTACCATTCATTAATCAATAATAAGATTTCCATCATTTGGGTAACGATCTCCATAAACGTATAACATGCTTTCAACCTATAGAAATGGTATCTTTATTTTTCAGAGTAAATACTGGGGTGTGGATAGCTTTACATCACAGCGATAAAGTCTTAGGCCTAGGACATAGTAAAGTCAGCCGCGCTGAGCCGCGCTGAACAGATGCACAAAGCCCCTGCATCTGTAATCAGCGCGGCTATAGTTTCTCCCTCCGCATGCGCACTGATGCGTGCGGAGGCTGAGAAAATCAGAAGAGACAGGCAAGTTCGAAATTTTGCCGCTTGGGGGAGCGGAGGAGCGGTCATGTGACCGCTCCCATCCAATGGGGCTGCAGCCGTCATTTTACCTACTGTGTCGGTGAGATAGCAGAGCCACCAGACCAGACAGAGTAGAGGCAGCACAGAGGTGTGTATGTGTGTGTTTGTGTCACTGTGTGTGTGTGTGTGTGTGTCAATGTGTGTGTGTCACTGTGTGGGTGGGTGCCACTGTGTGGGTGTGTGCCACTGTGTGTGTGTCACTGTATGTGTGTGTGTGTGTGTGTGTGTCACTGTATGTGTGTGTGTGTCACTGTGTGTGTGTGTGTGTGTGTGTGTGTGTGTGTGTGTGTGTGTGTGTGTGTGTGTGTGTGTGTGTGTGTGTGTGTGTGTGTGTGTGTGTGTGTGTGTGAATATATTTATCAAAGTTGCACAATGTTAATAAATAATTTATTCTCACAACATGTCTTTTTTTGTAATTTTTAAAATATTATATAATACACACACACACACACACACACACACACACACACACACACACACACACACACACACACACACACACACACACACACACACACACACACACACACACACACACACACACGTTCCCCAGTAACACACAGACCACTTCAAAGTGACACAACAGTTACCCAATGACACACACACACACACACACACACACTGACAGCTACCAAGTGACACACACACACAGTGATACCCGCCTCCCAAGCGCGCTTGCTGTCACCTCTGCCAGGACAGCAAAAAGCTCCTGGTAGAGCGAGCAGCAGCACCAAATTCTTTACTATGTCCCAGGCCTTACTGTTTCACCCTAATATTGTGTGCTCAGTGCTGCAGATTTCATGGTGATTAAAATTGCACCAAAAAACCCCCAAAAACTACTTTATCAGAAATTCTCTGAATGTTCCGCAATTTTCAGTCTACATTATACAGTATTGTCGTCAGCCTGTCCGCAAGATAGTACTGAAACAACGCTTCTCAACAGAAATAAATCAAAGAATAAGTCTTATTTTTGTGATCTGTAATGTTCTTCAAAGCATACCACATCTTTTCACTGTTAAACCAATAAAGCAGCAGCAACAGAAGAAGCGTATTATTTGTGTAATGGATGTATTTTATACTTATTTCCCATAGTCCACTTGGATCCAGGACTGCCCGTCTGTGATAAAAAGCCTCCCAGTGGAGCACAAACCAATGCTGAAATAAGCATTGCGTCTTCCGACAGTGAAGTTGAAATCGTAGGCGTTCAGGAACACGCAAGGTATGGGAGTCCAGTTGGTTGATGTGGGTTTTAATCATTTTAGAAACATAGACTATGGCACCACGTGGCACACCTCGTCTGCCCCTTTTCCTATCTGCTGTAAAAGTTTACACCCGACTTGATCCTTGACTTTTTTATTTTTTTAGAATAGCCTCATGTCTATTCCAAGCATGTTTGACTTTCTTTACTGTATCCGTCTCGGTTGGGAGTCTATTCCATGAACCCACCAATGTTTCCACGGAGAACTACTTCCTCATATTTCCCCCGATCCGCTGAGCCGGTCAGCTTTCAACTTCAGACCATGACGTCTTATTCTAGCAGTTCTCTGAAATATACCTCCGCCCTATACTTTGTTGGAACCCTTTATGTATTTGAAAGTTTCCATCATGTTCCCGCTCTCTTCCTTCTGTCATCTAAAGTGTACATTTTAAGGTCCTTAAGTCTTCCCTGACAAGTTTCGTGCTGCAGTTAATTCACCATTTCTGTAGCCGTTGTTTGCACAATCTCCAGTTTATTTATGTCCTCCCAGAGATGGGGTCTCCAGAACTCAACACCATACTCTAGATCAGTGGTTTCCATTCTTTTTTTGGTTAAGGAACGCCATGTGAAATTCTGAGGAACACCCAACCCTCTCTAACAGCGTGTCTGAGATAAGATGCATTGTAAATTCTTCGGTATTTGGCACAATTTTTAAATTACCTGAAAATTACAGGGAACCCTTTAGGGATGCTCAGGGAACCCAAAGGTTCCTAGGAACCCTGGTTGAAAAACACTGCTCTAGATAATGTCCTACAATGATATATACAGTGACATCACTGCCTCTCTCTGCTGCTAATGCTTCTCCCTATACAACCTGCTGGCTTTCCCCATAGCTATTTTACATTGCGTACTTTTAAATCAGCTGAAATAATAACGCCCAGATCCCTTTCCTCTATAATCATTGACATTACAGTGCCATTCATGTTGTATTCTACTCGTGCTTTCTACATTTTTCTGACCCAAGTGCATTACTTTGCCAAAACACCCCTAAAATCATAATTCAGGGGTGGCCAACTCCAGTCTGGAAGGGCCACCAACAGATCAGGTTTTAATGATATCGCTGGTTCAGCACAGGTGGTTCGATCAGTTGCCTTTGAGGACTGGAGTTGTCCACCTCTGGTCTGGTGTAGTGGAACAGTGTGAGACTGGAGGGGGGGGGGGGGGGAGGGAGGAGGTGTGGGGCCAAGGAGAGGAGGAAACAGCATGGAGCAGAGAGAGAGGTGTGTGTGTGTCTCAGTGTATGTGTCACAAGCGTTACGCCCTTTTCACCATTGTGTGCAGTATTTTTGGAGAAGCCACCTGGCAACCCTAGGTTCAGGTGAAGCATCTGCTTAAACAATTCATTTTAGTGTGTGTTTTTCAGTTACATCAACAGTAAAGAAAAATACATTGGTTTCCTTATGCCCTCGAGCAGGAAATGTTTACTCAGATCTAAACTTCCCCTTATTTACACATCTCCCGAACTGTATCCTCTTATTATTACACCCTATCATTTCTTCACTACATTGTCTTTTAGCCATGCTCTGGATAGCTGATGCCTTAAATGTGATAACATTACTAAACAAATAATTGAATTATTTAATAATGCAAAGTATTTACAAATTAATAATGCATGACTTTTCACTCACAGTTTGTATGGTAAGCTAAAATAATTAGCTTTCCATAGTTCCTATAATTTGCTGTGGTGTCAATTCTGCTTGATTTCTTATCTGTAAGATACAGATCCTCCCTCAAAGACCCTTTAAAATGTTTTTGGGGCATCCTGTCCTAGCGCATCAGTGCTCACCCACAAAGCTTTTCTCATGGTTTGGCAGCGGGGGTGCCAATATACATTATCCATAGTACACTTGAAGGGGTTATGCATTAAACTTCGACTTCATTGAGAGTTTTTCTGTGCACTATCAGAGTTTAAGGAATAATCCCTTAAATACTACCATGCAGCAAAAAAAGAACTGTCTTTACTTAGGCATAAAGGGAGCTAAGCCTTCTAGCACCCTAACACCTATTCATTTGAATGAGACTTAAGGCGGGCTAAAGCTTAGCCCCGTTTAGTGAATGCGGGCCTTAATGTGTAAACTAAGGCTTGTTGTATTTCTCTTTGGCAGATTTGTTCATCCCCGGGGCGGTGTTATACAGAGTGTGTCTTCCTGGAAGCATGCTGCAAGCTCTCAGTACCTTAGCTCGCACCAAACTCCATCATGGACAGCTGTGCCACCCCAGCAGAACTGGACTTCTCCTGCAGAAGTAGTTGACCTAACTCTGGATGAGGATACAAGACGCAAATATTTACTGTAATAGCGATCCCACTGTGTTTCTGTCCTACCCTCCTTCCTGTGGCACGGATGTTCCTTGTAAGTTTTCAGATGCCCTCTTTTCCGGGACTCACGGATTTAACCTTATGGAGGATTTCTCAATATAAGAGTCCATTTATCTTTTCGGAGCACATTAGTAACACTTCTTATCGTTATCAGGAGTCCAGACAAAACAAGTTAACTTTACTGCCCCTTCCCCCCCCCCCCAATTGAGACACCTTCACCAAAAGAATCATGGTAATAAATCACTCCTCATTCAGTTATTTCCCCTCTTTGCTAAATAATTTGAATGCATTGGTTACCAAATATATATGTATATATACACTGTAATGCCAGAAATTAGAAGGTTAATAACACTTTCTCCCAGCAGTTAACACTGAGTAGAAAGGACTTGGAGATATAGTTAGTTGCTTTTGTTTGCTTTAGAAATCTTGGTTCAGGGGATATTTACATCTGCTCGTGTTCCGGAGGTTAGAGGTTCTCCCAGACAACCTCCCGGCCTGAACTGTATAAACATACCAAGAATCTCCCACAAAGCTTCGTACATTACAGAACACAGATCAGGAGTAGGTCCAGCACGCAGACTGCTGCATTACTTTCATATTGTCTTGCACGTGACACTACTACCCCTCTCAAGTCCAGTCCTCAAGTCCCCCCAACAGGTCCGGTTTTCAGGATATCCCTGCTTCAGCACAGGTGGCTCAATCAGTCCCTGCTTCAGCACAGGCGGCTCAATCAGAGGCCCAGTCAAACACTTGAGCCTCTGATTGAGCCACCTATGCTGAAGCAGAGATATCCTGAAAACCTGACCTGTTGGGGGGGCTTGATGACTGGAGCTGAGTACCCCAGCTTTGAGGCAGGTTAGTAACCTACAGTACAGGCAAATCATTTCCTGCAGATAGATATTTCTCAATTTGTACTTAAAGGAACCAAGTTGTTACTTGGACCTGGGCAGTGGAGATAAACAGCTGTAGTTAGTAACAGGAGACAATAACCTGTATTTAATATGCTATGAAACCGTCTTCTCATTGCCAGAAAATATTTTAGCACCATTCAAAAGAATGGAGTTGAAATCTTCCCCAGCAAAGGGAAGACGATTTTACAGCATATTGAGTATGGGTCAATTGTTTTCCTTGGGTCTGTATTCTAAGTAGTAGTAGCATTGTGTGTTAGTATTGCTTTATACTGCAACATTATTATTTTGAAGTAGAAAGAGAAGGCCCATATATGATTTTCTCCAGTCCTTGACCACTTTTTACCTGGCTGGTGCTTTATTGTGAGGTTAAGGCACTTTTATAGCAATCCCATGGGGTATTTAAACAGGAAGGACCCAAAGGAACAGACCAATTGCAATGAAATGTTTACCTATTATCAGAGGAGCGAGACAGAGCCGCAAAGCTTTAGTTGACCATTGAACAAAAAGGTTATCTAACCACTGGCTTGCTGGAACGAGAAAAAAAAACCCCTTTGACTACTTTTGATGTATAATTACAACAATCCCAAACTTGTCAGATGGCATCCTGCATGTCTGCTGTTATTGCCGACATCTAACTCTTGCTCGTGGTATGCTGACACTGTTTCAGTTATGTTCACGTTTGTAAGTCAGGGTCTTAAATCTGACCTGACTGGAGAGCACGAGTCCGAGCCCTAGCAATCTGCTGTAGAATTGTTCTACCCTTCGTTCTCTCTTGGAACTTTCAAAGATGTATATCACACACACACTTGAATACACACTTAGCAGCACATGTTACTCCTTGAGGCAAGAGTCCAAACATTTCACTTCTGGCTTGTAGGCTTCATATTCAAGAGCTGTGCCAGCCTAGAACTCCTGGGGTTTGGTAACACCGATCAATACGACTGGGTTAGAGATTCTCCCAAAAGGCCACGAGGTGACCTGTGGTATTGTACCAGCTCACCTGAACATTTCTGCATTTTGTCAACAGAGATACAGTACATTGAATAGACCAGGGGTAGCCAACTCCAGTCCTCAACGGCCACCAACAGGTCAGGATTTCAGGATATCCCTTCTTCAGTAAAGGTGGCTCAATCCGTGGCGAAGACTACACCACCTGTGCAGAAGCAGGGATATCCTAAAAACCTGAATTATTGGTGGCCCTTGAGGACTGGAGTTGGCCACCCCTGGAATAGTCTTATTTCTCACGAGGTATCACAGTGATTTGGACCTGCTTTTCTTATTCTATAACCCATGCAACAATAAAAAGGGACTGGCACTGTAGAGAAACGAGTTTTGATTTAGCTGCTTACGTAAGGAGGATTTGTATTAAAGCCAGAACACGTTTGTAGTTTCTTTTTAATATAAACAAGTTTTAAAAAAAAAAAAATGTTAAAAAAAAAACACAGTTTGTTTGTTCTGTACATGACGTGACTTCCATGTAAATACATTGCAGAACAAGGTCTCCAACATCAAGTCACAAGTTACACACAGGCTTCTTAGCGTGGGTCACAGGCCTTGGCACTATGTAGTATGAGGAACCGTGAAGCTGTAACAGATTCTGGTCAAGAGCGTGCAAATGAACACATGTAAATACAAAACAATTTGACAGTGTCTGTAACTAGGCTTCCTCCGATTTGTGCACTGTTATTGTTTCATATGATTATGTATTTTAGTCTGATGCTGTTTTATTTTTAATTTTATTTAAGGACGCTACTTATATTCATGTAACAGATTTTAAGTCGTTCAGCTTTAGAAGAAGAAAAAAATCACAATCACTGGATATATGTGGCTGTTATTTGGACGAGCAGAGAAATGCCTCGCTTTAACCGTCTTTCCTTCCCCTCTTCTTACTTGTTTGCTCTTCTGAAAAGTGTATTTTGGAGCCATTGAATGGCGAAGTATAAATGCACTTGGTGGCTCTGGAAACGCTGGTGATTAAACTTGGAATCTACTGCATTGAAGACAAATCATAACATAGGAGCTAATTCAATATTCTCCAAAGCGGCCGGTCGCACCGTGCTCAGCTCCAAACTCCCATTGAATTGGGGGGTTTTCGGGGCGCCCGCCCGCTTTGCAGCATATTGAATTACCCTCTTAGACTTGTAGGGCATTGAAAGGCAACTGTGCAGTGTTGGTTCTGCTATTGCAAATCGATTGTTCAACAGCGCCCTTAACCCCTTCCGCGCCATACCGGTTGGCGGCGCACTGTTTTACCAATGAGTTGTGAGCCCCTCTGGCCTGGAAGGGGGGAAGGTACGAAATGTGCACATTTTTGGGGTTCTCTTACCATTCATTTATTCTGTTTTCATCTAGTTTTGGTCTTTGGGGCAGGGAGGGGAAGAAACAAGAGTGTTAATATAAATACATATATTTTTGGGTGCAAGATGAGACCTTCTGTTTTTTGAAACAAGTCTGTAGAATAAAAGTTAAAACTATTTTAAAACCGAATAAAATAGAGTGAATTATTTAAAGAATAGCCTCTGTTTCCTTTTTGATTGGATAAAGATTATTTCAAATGGTTTGGTGTCGATGCAATTATGGAAAGAAGTTCAGGGCTCACGTGGACATTACGAAAAGTTAAGTAAAAAGTGCTGTATTACTTGACATCTTGCACCTGAGTTGCTAAATTGCAGCGGATTTAAACCCAGGAGTGCTGAATGCCAGTCCTCAAGCCTCCCCCTTCCCCCCCCCCCCCCCAAACAGGTCAGATTTTCAGGATTTCCCATCTTCAGCACAGGTGGCTCAATCAGAATGAGCCTCTGATTGAGCCACCTGTGCTGAAGCCGGGATATCCTGAAAACCTGACCTGTTGGGGGGTCTTGATTGCTGGAGTTGAGCCCCCCTGGGTTTAACCAGTGTTCCACGAAACACTGGTATCACTGAAGTTCGCAATGGGTTGCAATAGTGGATATTTTACTAAAAGAAACCATGTATTTGTATTTTATATTTTTTATTGAATGATTCAAAAGGTTATCGAATGTTGTTCTGTCATGTAATATAAGGAGTTGCTAGTTTAAGCAAAGATGTAAACAAATCCCTATTACAGGCAAGTTTTATTTATGTGATCTAGGTAACCTGCTGTTCTATGGAGACTCAATACTTCTTGAAAGGGTTCCAGAGCTTCTAAAAGGACTATGCCGTATAACAACTTGATTATTCTTAAATTTTTTGTATGATGAACTAACCACGGAATATGTAAAATCTTTTTGCCTTCCTCTAGATCTAGATACTGTAAACACAAATATATGATACATATGTGTCGTCTAAATTTAACATGGGTCGAACTCGATGGACATATGTCTTTTTTCAACCTCATCCACTATGTCACTTTTCTAAGGGACTCTCAGAGCAAAGAATGATGCCCGATTCAAGGCAGTCGTAAATCAGTTTTTAGAAAATGTGCCCATTTTTAAAGCTACCCAAATATCACTATTTCAGAAGACATTTCAAAGAAATATGTGATCAGGATGGGCAATGCAAAAATGAAAAAGCAGGATTTTGATAGATTCATTATTTCTATGTGGACTGACCCAAGAACTTGCTGAATACTGGGCATGGATTTGAGACATCTCAGTAGCTGCTCTCCCTAACCTGGTGCTGTAACGCCTGTCATGCACATGACTGAAGATTTGGTTAAAAAAAAAAGTTTACAACACTTTAATCAACATCCGTCTTTCAATCAAGGACCTCCTGTTTTGTGAGCGTGTGCCTTGTCCATCGTGGGGTGAAAAAAATTGCTGCCGGCCCACTTGGCCAGAACTGAAAAAGGGCAAGTGTCCTGAACAGTTACATTTTTTCTGAACTGGGGATGTCTTCTGGTACATGGCCGCAGTAATCCTACACAAGGGTACCAGGGTGTATGTGGAACAGGAGTTACTGCTTTAAAACAGTTTTGGGATTTCACAAAACATCAAAAGGTTATCAAGACCTCCTGCATTAGCTTCACGATTGTGTGCTGGCTGCCGGAGGAACTACAGACTTGGTCTACGACATTACTGTGGGGGCCATTCAGCACCAAAACATTTGGCCGGCACAGGTAATGTTTTCCCTTAACCTAAAAATCCTAGCCTTACCCTGGAAACCTTACCCCATTAACCCTTACCCTAACCATACCCTAAAAACCCTAACCTTAACGCCTTACCCTGGAATCCTTACCCTATTAACCCCTTACCCTAAAAACCCTAACCTTAATGCCTTACTCTAAGAATCTTAACCCCTTTCCCTGGAAGCTGTACCCCATTAACCTAATAACCCTATCCATAACCCGGTACCTTAAAAATCTTAACCCGTTAACCCCTTACCCTAACAACCCACCTCGGCCAAAACCCCCAGCGTCTAATCGACAGCAGCCAACTGTCCCTCAGCAGCTCAATAGCGGAACTGAATCTCAGTGGCGAAACGGTCGCGTCTAATACTCCCATTCCCAATAGTCTCATTCCCAATAGTCCCATTCCCAATAGTCCAATTCCCAATAGTCTCATTCCCAATAGTCTCATTCCCCATAGTCTCATTCCCAATAGTCCCATTCCCAATAGTCTCATTCCCAATAGTCCCATTCCCAATAGTCTCATTCCCAATAGTCTCATTCCCAATAGTCCCATTCCCAATAGTCTCATTCCCAATAGTCCCATTCCCAATAGTCTCATTCCCAATAGTCTCATTCCCAATAGTCCCATTCTCAATAGTCTCATTCCCAATAGTCTCATTCCCAATAGTCTCATTGCTAATAGTCTCATTCCCAATAGTCTCATTCCCATTAGTCCCATTCCCAATAGTCCCATTCCCAATAGTCCCATTCCCAATAGTCTCATTGCTAATAGTCTCATTGCCAATAGTCTCATTGCCAATAGTCTCATTGCCAATAGTCCCATTCCCAATACTCCCATTCCCAATAGTTCCATTCCCAATAGTCCCATTCCATATAGTCCCATTCCCAATAGTCCCATTGCTAATAGTCTCATTTCCAATAGTCCCATTGCTAATCGTCTCATTCCCAATAGTCTCATTCCCAATAGTCTCATTCCCAATAGTCCCATTGCTAATAGTCTCATTCCCAATAGTCTCATTCCCAATAGTCCCATTGCCAATAGTCCCATTCCCAATAGTCCCATTCCCAATAGTCCCATTCCCAATAGTTCCATTCCCAATAGTCTCATTCCCAATAGTCCCATCCCCAATAGTCTCATTCCCAATAGTCCCATTGCTAATAGTCTCATTCCCAATAGTCCCATTCCCAATAGTCCCATTCCCAATAGTCCCATTGCCAATAGTCCCATTCCCAATAGTCTCATTCCCAATAGTCTCATTCCCAATAGTCTCATTCCCAATAGTCCCATTCCCAATAGTCCCATTCCCAATAGTCCCATTCCCAATAGTCCCATTCCCAAATAGTCCCATTCATAATAGTCCCATTCCCAATAGTCTCATTCTCAATAGTCTCATTCCCAATAGTCCCATTCCCAATAGTCCCATTCCCAATAGTCCCATTCCCAATACTCCCGTTCCCAGTAGTCTCGTTCCCAATAGTCCCGTTCCCAATAGTCCCATTCCCAATAGTCCCATTCCCAAGAGTCTCATTCCCAATAGTCCCATTCCCAATACTCCCGTTCCCAATAGTCTCGTTCCCAATAGTCCCATTCCCAATAGTCCCGTTCCCAATAGTCTCGTTCCCAATAGTCCCATTCCCAATAGTCCCATTCCCAATAGTCCCATTGCCAATAGTCCCATTGCCAATAGTCCCATTCCCAATAGTCTCATTCCCAATAGTCTCATTCCCAATAGTCCCATTCCCAATAGTCTCATTCCCAATAGTCCCATTCCCAATAGTCCCATTCCCAAATAGTCCCATTCATAATAGTCCCATTCCCAATAGTCTCATTCCCAATAGTCTCATTCCCAATAGTCCCATTCCCAATAGTCCCATTCCCAATAGTCCCGTTCCCAATACTCCCGTTCCCAATAGTCCCGTTCCCAATAGTCCCATTCCCAATAGTCCCATTCCCAATAGTCCCATTCCCAAATAGTCTCATTCCCAATAGTCTCATTCCCAATAGTCCCATTCCCAATAGTCCCATTCCCAATAGTCCCATTCCCAATACTCCCGTTCCCAATAGTCCCGTTCCCAATAGTCCCGTTCCCAATAGTCCCATTCCCAATAGTCCCATTCCCAATAGTCCCATTGCCAATAGTCCCATTCCCAAAAGTCCCATTCCCAATAGTCTCATTCCCAATAGTCTCATTCCCAATAGTCCCATTCCGCTACAGACTACATTTAGAACTAAAATAAGATGAATCCAAGTTCAATAGATATGCTGTTGGTAAAACATGCCTGACCCGATGGTTTAAAATCAGATTTCTTTTTGTAACCTTTATACCTCACTTTACGGATTTCCATCAAACATCCTGAGAGAATACAAACATTCTCTATTCTTCATTCTGATGCTCGTACAGTTTCAAAGGTATTAAATTACAATTTTCAGGTTGACGGAGTTGTGCATTTTTGTTTATTTTATTATGAAAACTGTTGGGAATTTTAGGCGTCAAATGAGTTTTCCCACAAAAGTGTAATATTGTATTTTTGTGAAAAACCTGTTTGATGTCATTTGGAGAAGTATTTGCCGTTTTATTTATTTTTTTACTTTAAAAATCACAGCTGTGGCAAATACGTTTTTACCAACATGAAAACAAGCTCTCTTTGAAAGTATTCCCTTTTCTGCAAGAAACGTAATTTTTTGTGTTTTGAAGAAAATATATTTAATAGAAAACTTGCCAGTTGCTCTCTCACCGCGTGGTAACACGAACAGTAAATCCATAGACCACTCCTGTTATTTCATCCAACGCCTCCAGGAACTGGTTAAGAATTGAATTAAAGTTAATGGCAGTTAACGCCCGGATGACTCTTATCAGAGCTTTGTGCATCCCAGCAACAGGATTATAGGCCCACGAGAGGGTCACAGATCATGAGGAAACAACTGCTAATGTGTCATCTGTTGCTCTCTTCAATTGTTTATTCTTCCTGCCGACTACAGACACCAGCACAATGATTCTGACCCAATCTTTAAAATTGGACTTGCCTAACCAGCTATTTTTCCTCTGCCTCCCAGACTGGTCCACCTCTATCCCCTTTTCAGATGAGGACCGAAACGTTGGTTAACAAACCATCCTGATTCTTTGATCTCAGCGTGGAGCGTTATTTACTTCATATATTTATAACGGTTGATTGCTGTGGTAATTCTGGCGCCCAAAGGATTTTGTTTGATGGTACAGAACATACAGGGAGTGACATGGTCCTCAAAGACTAGAAAGACCATGCCCTTCTTATACAGTAGGTGAAAGAGTTGTAATGGTCAACATTTTGTCTCCGCATTGAACCACTTGTTTAGGAGTCACTATTGGCATTATTGAGTACACAGAAAATCTTCTGCACATTGCTGCCTTTACATGCACCAGCAGGAAGGTGGCTTGAGCAAAATCCACCTATGTCATTGGATCCCTATACAAAACTCACTGAGGGCTTCTGGGAGAAATTGCCCAATAAATAGTCAGTAACAATTACTAATATCCATGTATATAAGTACAATGGCAGAGAGGGAAATTTTGACAAGACGGGGTCTTTAAATACAAACAAGTGATTCCTCATGTTTTTTTAGAGTCTAGATCACTGCAGCTTAAGAGCACTCTGAGGCCTCGGGCTTGGTGCCTCGGGCCGCGCTGATCCGCGCTCCCGCTCTGCCTCGCCTGCTCAATCTGGTGCTTTTTTGCGTCCTGGCAGGCGAGGCAGTGAGCGTGCTTTGGGGCGGAGGCGGGGCTAGTCCCTCGCTCCCATTGGATGTTTGCAGTCACGTGACCGCTCCTCCGTTCCCCTGAGCGCCAAAATTTAAACTTGCTTGTCTGCTGAAATTATCTGAGCCTCGGAACGCATGCGGAAGCGTGCAGAAGTGGCTGCTAAAGCCGCGCTGATCACAGATGAAGGGGGTAAGTTCATCTGCTCAGCGGGGTCCGTTGGACTATGTCCCAGGCCTTATACTACAACGTCTCTGAAATTTTTTTAAATACTTGTGTTAGAATTTTTCTATCATATACCTTCTTTCTTACATGGTGTACATGGTGAGCCACCAGCTTGTATGGTGCGTGGGACACAAATGTATGGGAGGTGTTATCCCTGCGCTCTCTGATGGTGAGGTCCATTAGAATTACATAATAAGCTTGGCGATTTAATGTTTTGGACTGTTAAAAGGATCTGTACGTAAGGGCCACAGTACCACCTTGTGAAAATGAAATGATTTAACATGCAGATTATATGATGCTTGTGTGCTGCTTATTTATTTTAACCTTATGTATATAGCTACTACATCATGGGGTCTGGCACTCCAGGAGCCCCACGCTGCAGTAGCTATGTCCCAAAGACCCCACTACTCTTTCAAGGGGGGGGGGGAGAAACCGCCTTTGCGACGTGTCACTATGACCGTGAGTGCCAGGCGGGCCGTGGTATTGTGTTGCCGCAGCTCCTTCAGCACTCGGTGGATGAAATAAACGGTCGCCCTTGTTTATCAGGAAAAAGGGTGGTATGGTGGCAGGCCCGCTGATAGCTTTTACGGGTACTGTTTAGCAGGAGAGGGGTATTAGTGGGTCCTCAGTGACTTGGCAGCGGAGGAGAGGACCCAGGCGGTGATGGAGGAAGGCTCCGCCAAGGCGGACTATCACAAAGTTGTGCCACTCTTCTGGTCAGGTCTTACTTCCAGTATTGGCTGACAAGGACCCCCAGACAGTTGTCCCAGCTCTCCCCTCCCCCCATTGGCAGTTTTGAACAGTGGTAACATTACTGCTTTGGAGACTGGAAAACAGGTTTAAATCCCTGGAGCAGCTCATTTTGGCCAGCACAAATCATTTATATTCCTATGCTTGAGGTACCAAAAAGTAGATTGTAAGCTCTATGGGTAAGAGGCTTCTGCCAGAGAAATTCTATGTGCCGCTCTGTGTACACTGCAGTGCTAGACAGGAATTATTTTTTAAAGTAGAGTAAAGTAGTCTTAATTTTAAATTTTAAAGTGCACTTTCAACATTTCAGACCAAGGATATATTTACACTTCATAACAACATTGCAGATTAAAATGTGTTTTATTATTCGTAGGGTGTCTGCCAAACTCAGATTAGCTACACTAAGCTGGTGATATCCAACTTCAAAACAGATTTACTGCTTAGTTCCACATGACTAGTCACCATGGCTACCAGAGCAGCTTTTCATGCAGAGACGGCTTCTTGAGCAAAATATGGGGTTAGGCCTTTACCTGAAATACCCCTATTCCAGCGCAGTTATTGAGCTCGGAGAGAGTAATGTTTAGAATTGTTACACTCTTGATGTTTCTGGTTCACTGCTCACACAGAATATATATTGTTAGAATTGATGTAACATTCAAGGTGTTGTTTTGAATTCCGTACCTTCTCTATACTGTACATGCACCTGACACACACTGCAGCATGTGGCCCATTCCTCCAACACATGGATTGCTTTGGATTTTATTTGTGCTGAAATACATAACTTACTTTCAGTGAGTGGAACAAACTTGAGCGCGCCAAGACATGGTTGCATATACAGGGATGGCAGCTACCCACAGTAATGTCCCTACTCCGCCAGGGCTGCCATCCCATTTCGAGGTGTGTAAACCGGGTTCATTGCAGTCAGGTTGGTCGTAGGCTACGCTTATAGTGCCTGCGACGGCGACGTCAGGCTACAGTCGCTGGAAAAATCAAATTGAAATGACTTCCAGTGATCGCGACCGCACCGTTGCGTTGCGCTTAGTATAAGCGCACGCGATGGCGGCAGTGCATTTGTTTTGCCGCGATGTCGCTGTCGTTGGCACTATAAGCGCAGCCTTATATAGTACCCTACAGGAATTTGATTGAAGGCATCTGGCGGAAAGAAAAGCAACTTCATTACAAGGTACTGCATTGCAGGCCTCTCCAGCACCAAAGGTTGGTATGTGCTATGAATAATTACTTCATTTGTTTGCAATGCTACCTTTTATATACATGTACTACATATTTGGTATACTTTGTTTATTTTTCCAAACCAGGCACACCTTCCAACATCTAATACAGCCAGATTAATTCAAACAAAGTCACTTTTGACGCTGCCATTGTCTTCAACGGCAGTGGTGGGAGGAATGCAACGTGCTTGTTTTAGCGACAAGCTTTCAAGTCTACAAACTCTTCTCTTCTCACACACAGGAGCCTATACATAGACAGTGTACCTCAATTCATACAGTTACACACTGAATCCAGGCACACAAATACATAACTTCAAACTGGACCCCAGCACAATTTCACACACACACTGAGCACCAGCACACAAACACACAATGACTTCAACATATCTCTCGGACCTCTATCAAGTCCCCCTGATGCTCCTCCCCATCAGTTGAGATTAGACAGTGGTAGGTGAAGGGAGTTGGCTGTCATTAGCAGATGTCTCTGTGACACAGGAGCCTTGCTCCAGTCTGGGAAGGAACTCCACTCAGCTGGGATTTTGACATTTCTCTGTAAATAATAAACCATGCCATTACAGCAGTACCCCGAATTAGAAAACCTAAAAATGCTGTTAGATATAGATCCTGGACAGTTTGCTCCTTTGGACCCAGTTAGAGTACACTCAAAATGATTATTTCTACCAATATTTTCTCTATAGAAACAAATATTGAATAGACTGTGAAGACGTCTTCCCCATGGTAAAGAGTTCAGCTTGTGCCAATGAAATCAGCAAATTACCACATTTACATGTCTCAGACTGGTCTGCAACCCTGCTTTTCACCATTATCTTCCACTGCAGCAAGGGATTCTGGGAAATTACATACAAATGAGCACACAGTGCTTCAAATCCAATGAATCAGATGTAAATCTCCTCTGGCATGGGGAAGATTGCCAGAGAAGACAGCATATTGAACAGGGTCCTAACTTGGCAAATGAACATTGCTGCCCTTTCCTTTCCCCCTTTCCCCTATATCTGCCATTACATTCCCATATTTTCTATCAGTGCAATGTTCTCTTAACAAGAGACATGCATGTAACTGGGCTCCTGTATAGATAAAGGGAAGGAAGGCGGTGAAGATTCCTGTGTGAACACCAATTAGAGCCTTAAAGAAGAAGACAAAGGGCAGGGTAGTAAAATAATACTAAAACGTACATATTCTCAGTGTTTACACCTTTGTGGAAATTTTTTGCCAACATTCACGCACAGCCAGTGGAAGTTAACTGCACACCTTTAAAACATCCACTGTATTGTATCTTTGAAACCAGAGATACAAAGTTGTAAACCGACTGTTTCGCTGACAAATGGCATCTGACAAGGAGTTGCGCATGCGCTAAAATTGTTGCTTAGTGACAGCCGGATACTTTGCTGCTGTGGACGTCATGTCGAAAATGTCCGGAAAATCGTAACACGCGCCGAACCTAATGAATATGGGTATACATTTGGAAACGCTGTATGAGCGGAACACCGTAAAGCGAGGCCCTACTGTATACTCATATGACACTACCTAAACAGTCCTCGAAAGGAAAATAAGGGTTTCAGCGAAGTCGAAAAGAAGATGTAGCCAATATACAAGCCGTAATGGTAGGACACGACAAGACTGCAGCGCTCCTCCGTGACGTCAGACTTGCGACGTCCTACTCTGCCGACAAATATTTTGCGTGTACAACACGCTTCATCAGGGGGGAGTCTATTCTATCCTTCCCGGTAGTGAATATTTAAGCTCCGTGAGGAACGGAGACTCATAGCTATATTGACCAATAGGAGTTAGGTATCCAAACATTGCCCTATCAGGTAGGGTCAAACCTGGTGATTAATATCACGGACACAATCTACACTGCTTAAACTCGCAAAGAAGACTGGATAGGTCTGCATTACTGTATATAAACATACATGTGTGTCTATTCCTATGACTATTATGGTTTTCTATTGAAAGGTTTACTATAGGACATCGAACTTCTAATAGGGTAACCTCTCTCCTTTCTATCATATTGGAATACTGGGGTAGAATGTACTATCATCCAGGCAGAATAGTTGATCTATTCTGCATCCAATAGGATCTAGCCACTGTGGAGAGTGTGCATGATATACACATGGTTAATTGCAAATGGACTTATATACATATATATACCTGACTTAAAGAGACTGCAGCACTTAAGGACTGATGATTTCTGAGTATGTTTAGGGATAATTTACCCACATTCCTCTAGTCTTTATTACTCCTCCAAGGGGAATATTTTATGACTTTTACATTTATTTATGTGATGAATTGAATGTAATAAAAGTTTTTTATTTTGGTTTATTTTATCTTCCCTCCTTGGATATATTGTTGACCTTTAGGAGGAGCTCACTATTGGGCTATTATGGCCAAAAATGTGTTAATATTTGCAACAAGTGCATATTAGTGGGGTTCTCTTGACCCTTTGTCACAGGAGACCAATGCTTTTAACACAAAAATACCTGGATCCTTTGATTGAGCAAAACGTGAGATAAAATAAATTGTAATTTATTCACACAATGAACATACACAGCTTAATTTACAGAATAATACGAAAATATACTCATAGGTACGATGTTACACCTGGTTACAGGCAAGATCTTAGATGGAATCTCAGATGAATCTTTTTACAGCATGTAAAACCTACCTCCTGATTGGCTGCACAGACTTTTAAAACCTCACAAGTCCTATCTTTACACTGCAACCAATCGCGGCGTGGGAACAAAACATCCTACCTATTGACAAGGTTCGCCCTTACTTCAGGGAGCCTGGCAGAGGCTTAAAGGTATGCTGCGAGCATGTGCGAACTTTGCCCTTAATCCGCTTAGCATACCTAGCCAAGCCCACCTCCCTGGTGACATGTTGTCTGCCTTTCCCCTGACACCTGGACATATGTCAGGGGAAACTATTTACCTCTCCCCCTCCCCACTCAAAACTTGACAGTGTCAGTTTCTTTGAACTACCAGACACAGGGGAACCGAATCAGCAGGGTGGCTTTAGAAACCTGAGTCTAATTATGCATTGCTTACTCACTGGGATTTCCTGCCATGCATTCTAAAGCCTGGTACTTATACCCTAAGTGTCACCTCCTGTTCTAGCCTGAATGAAAATCCCCATACCCTTATAATATTAATACACCAAAAAGAGGGGGACTTTCATTCATTACTTCTTATGAAAGTTTCTAATACAGCAAACATAACCGGTTTAATGATTACCCTGTAGCAGTATGCATATCAAAAATCAGAGCGCTGGGACATTCCTATCCAAAGTTAGCTTGCTGCTTATATGCTACGCGCAAGGCTGCTGGTTTTAAAAACCCTTTTTCCTTTCTTGCGGTTGGCAGTGAAACACTATTGCAATGCGCACACACGATACATAACTGAAACAATGTAACTCAGCACAATGATGTGGTTCTCTTATGCTTAGCGGGACACACACAGAATTCCAACACATTTACAGGCTTGCAGCCAGCAGTGGGCTGCAGAGCTTACACCACATTTACCCCATATGACTGAGGGGAACTCTGTTACATGGTCCTCTTATACCTAGCGGGGCACACACAGACCGTTCTAACACAATTACAGGGTTGCAGCCATTAGTGGGCTGCAGAGCTGACACTTTACAATTACCCATTATGACTCAGGGGAACCCTGTTACATGACTTATACAGCTGATACATAGCATTACTCTCGCCCCCTTATCCCTGGGGGGAGAGACACAGGCATTTTGAATACATTTGCAGTATTACCACCCTTGTTGGGTTGCAGAGCTGACACTCTAATCTTCACAATCTTGCTCAGGAGCACCCAGCCTGGCATCATACCTTTATTTATTGGCCTGGGTACCCCCTCACCATCACACCCTTCCTCTGGGTTTTTTTCTGTGTGCTACATTTAGTGCCTCTCAGACAGTCAGCCTCTTTGACCAGTTATGTTAATTATTGTTACTTAATTACTCAACTCATTCTGAGTAAGAGTCACTTAGTCCTACTAAGACTAGTAGTGTAAGACAGAAAAGACATTAGGAGCTCTCTTATTACGATTTAAATGACAATGACTAGATTTAAAGTGAATATTCAAAGTAAATACTAAATTGTGCATATTGTATGTCTTTATTTATATAGCGCCATTAATGTACATAGTGCTTCACAGCAGTAATACACGTGACAATCATATAAATAACAAATAATATAAATAACGGGTCATGGGAATAAGTGCTTCAGAAATAAACGAAACAGAGGAGTCCCTGCTTCGAGGAGTTTACAATCTAATTGGTATGTAGGAGGAACGTACAGAGACAGTGGGAGGGCATATTGGTAAGTGCTTCTGCAGGGGACCAAACTTTATGTATCATGTGTCTAGTAGTATCTATGGTGCTACTCATATGCTTCTTTACGCAGGTGTGTCTTAAGTTTGGTCTTAAAGGTGGATAGAGAGGGTGCTAGTCGGGTACTGAGGGGAAAGGCATTCCAAAGGTGTGGGGCAGTCAGTGAGAAAGGTTTAAGGCGGGAGAGGGCTTTAGATACAAAGGGGGTAGAGAGAAGACATCCTTGAGCAGAACGCAAGAGTCGGGATGGTGCATAGCGAGAAATTAGGGCTGAGATGTAAGGAGGGGCAGAAGAGCATAAAGCTTTAAAAGTGAGGAGAAGAATGGAGTGTGAGATGCGAGATTTGATCGGAAGCCAGGAGAGGGATTTCATGAGGGGAGATGCTGAGACAGATCTAGGAAAGAGTAGAGTGATTCTGGCAGCAGCATTTAGGATACATTGTAGGGGAGACAGGTGAGAGGCAGGAAGGCCGGACAGCAGGAGGTTACAGTAATCGAGACGGGAGAGAATGAGGGCATGAGCAGAGTTTTAGCAGTCGAGCAACAGAGGAAAGGGCGTATCTTTGTAATATTGTGGACGAAAAAGCGACAGGTTTTAGAGACGTTTGAATGTGAGAGGAGAATGTGAGAGAGGAGTCGAGTGTGACCCCCAGGCAGCTTGTTTGTGCTACTGGGTGAATGATGGTACTTCCAACAGTAATGTGGAAGGAGGTAGTAGGGCCAATTTTGGGAGGAAGTATGAGGAGCTCTGTTTTTGCCATGTTAAGTTTAATGTCGGTGGAGGGCCATCCAGGATGATATCGCAGAGAGACATTCAGAAACTTTGATGTGTACAGCAGGTGTAAGGTCAGGGGTTGAAAAGTAAATTTGTGTGTTATCAGCATAGAGGTGATATACCCAAGAGATGTGATTAGGTCACCAAGATAGAGTGTGTAAAGAGAAAAGAGAAGAGGTCCCAGGACAGAACCCTGCGGCATTCCCACAGAGAGATCTATGGAGGAGGAGGTGTTAGTAGAAGAGACACTGAAAGTACGATGGGAGAGGTAAGAGGAGATCCAGGATAGAGCTTTGTTACGAATACCAAGAGTATGGAGAATGTGGAGGAGAAGAGGGTGGTCCACGGTGTCAAATGCTGCAGAGAGGTCGAGTAATATGAGCAGAGTGTAATGACCTCTGTCTTTGGCAGCATGGAGGTCATTAGTTATTTTAGTGAGAGCTGTTTCAGTGGAGTGAGCAGTGCGGAAGCCAGATTGTAGAGGGTCTAGGAGAGAATGGGTGTTGAGAAAGTGGAGCAAGCGGGAGAATACAAGACGTTCAAGAAGTTTAGAGACAAAAGGCATATATTGTGCATATGAATGTAGTTGAACACGTAAATGGTGATATGCATAAAGATATCAAGAAAAAAGTGATACACTGCTCAACCGATGAGGATCCTCCTTCGATCCTTTATAGATAGTGGCTGATGTGTTTCGGGAGTGCAGAATCCTGTACTGATAAAGAGACAGCATATAGTGCAAGATTGCAGATATACCAAATAATGTTGTGGAGAGAATATTTTTTATAGATGGACAATGCGACAACTCACATTGCCCATAAAGGACAGCACGTACAAAAAGGTTTCTTTGTATAGATGGAACTCCGTCACCCTGCTTCAGTCCTCTCTGGCTGCCCTTGAGATATCCAACAGGGGAGATGCGTTCTCAGGCAGTAGTGGAGGGATGCTTCATTGTGATGTAATGTGTGGCTCACATGCATCAGATAGTGACACAGAGAGAATAGGGTATAAAAATGTATTTATATAAAACAGACAAAGTAAAAATCCGCACTTACATATAAGTAAACTTGCCGACGACCGAATGCAAGCAGACAGCAGGATAGACGGCGCAGAGTGGTTCCAATCAGCTGTCTCCGATTCCGCTTTCGGCAAGACGTGACGTCAGCTTCTCAGGAACCCTCGTGGTCTTCCTGCGGCAGCTGCTCAGGCTCATAAAGGATCATGATCTTAACTCTTTTCACAAAAAGGACGCTTCTTCAGAAAATCGTGTCTGAAGAAGCATCCATTTTGCGAAACACGTTAAGACCCTCCTCCTTGTTATCCTCATCGCTATACCTTTTTTCTTGACACTCTGCTTCCCTGCGCACAGGGATCTCCAGCCGGAGTATTTTTTGGCGCATGCGCCGAGGACCCGATTGCGCCGCCGCCGCCGCCATACTCCGCCGCCGCACCTTGCCAGCTGGCAAAATGTATATATACAAAAAAATACAATGTGACGGTAGGGGGTAACCAGGCTATACAATAAAGGTTACGCCCTCTTGTTACCCCTGAATCCGTGGGGTCCCTGGTTGCTCCTAAGCCAAGTACCAAGGACAATACCTGTGGAAAGTAAAGTGACCCCTGCTTTTTGTCTGTTTTCGAGTTCCCCTGGTCCTAGAACTGCGGGATTTCTTGTGTGTCAGTTTTAGGTGGGATATTGGAGTGGAAAGGCAATTATTTTGTTTGCAGGAGTTCGGGGGCCGAAGTTTCCGGTAGTCGTTTAATTCTCCTCGACGAGCTGGCTGTAAGGATCACACGCAGACCTCGCCTTCTGCCCCCGCGCTGCTGCTAGGGACACACAAGCTGTCCTACCTGTGCGCGCGCACTGCAGCAGCAGCAGAGCCTTCCTGGCCCCTACACACTCCAGTGCCACGGCCGACACGCCCCCCCCGCCCGCGCGGACATTCTGCATCGCACCCTACGACCCCGTGCACGCCTCGCCTCACAGGCGTGTGCACGTACAGCACCGGCTGATCGCAATATTAATGTAAGTGGCACCAGACCTGTCCTACATCCAGCCTCCTCCTATTGTTGCTCTACATACGTCTGACGTCATTTGCCTAGGACGCTCCTATTGGTTCTGGTTCATATATATGCTCAATCCGCCCTAGGCTAATTGCTGAGCATAGACTTTGTTCTGTTGTGCTTGCTACAAGCTGTTCATTGCTGTGTTGCCTTTTGCCTTGCCTGACCTGTGTTTCACCCCTGCTAGTACCTGGACCCGTCTCTTCTGTACCCCTGGACTTCGGCTTATCATTGGACCCCCCGCTCTCTCCTCGACCACGGCTTTTGGATAAACGACTACTCTTCACTCTCCAACCCTGGACCACGGCAAGTACCACGACATACCAGTAATCTCCTACCCTGACCCAGCTATACGACACCGACTACGCACTCCGGACCTGGTCCCACGGTTGTAGGGCGGCGGTTATATACATCCCGACCTCAGCCCCGTGGTCTAGCCCAGTTTGTGGTGAGCACACGTGACACAGGCATGATTTGCCGGTACACGGGGTGAATTACACCGGGGCTACCCAGCGTCCGCCAGACTCCTGGATTTCGAGCCCAGACATCCCCAATCCATTTCCCGTATAAGTATAAGGTTCCCCAAGGTATATTCTTTATTAAAGTGTCCTTTATAATGTGTTTTACAGTTACTATATGGCTCTATGCAGTCCGCCATGGCATATGTTTAAGGTGCCAGCAAGTCTTTTGTGTTTCTGTGTGTTTCCGAGGTCTTATCCAAATAAACCTCATTTTATTTCACTGCCTTGTTTTGCCTATTCAACTCCAAAAGGAAAACATTGTATATTTGGGGTGCCAGCAGAAAGACTGGGATCCCAAACCAGTCCAAAAAATATATAGAAAAGAGAATCTCTCTTCTCCCCTCTCTCTTCTCCCTCCTCTCTCTTCTCCCCCTCTCTCTCCCTCCTCTCTCTCCCCCCTCTCTCTCCCCCTCTCTCTCTCCTCTCCTCTCTCTCTTTCGCCCCCTCTCTCTCCCCTCTCTCTCTCCCCTCTCTCTCTCCCCTCTCTCTCTCCCCTCTCCTCTCTCTCCCCTCTCTCTCGCCTCTCTCTCCCCTCTCTCTCTCCCCTCTCTCTCTCCCCTCTCTCCCCTCCTCTCTCTCTCGCCCTCTCTCTTGCTCTCTCTCTCAACCTCTCTCTCTCCCCTCTCTCTCTCTCCCCCCTCTCTCCCCCCTCTCTCCCCCCTCTCTCTCCCCCCCCCTCTCTCTCTCCTCTCTCTCTCTTCTCTCTCTCCCCCCACTCTCTCCCCTTTCTCTCTCCCTTCTCTCTCTCCCCTCTCTCTCTCCCCTCTCTCTCTCCCCTATCTCTCTCCCCTCTCTCTCTCCTCTCTCTCCTATCAAATACAGACTGAGTGAACCAAACAGCGGTTCAAAACTTCGTCTGAAAATGTACCACCCAATAATTAGCCCAATAAACATATTATTGGTATTAGTGCATTTTGGTCAAACGTGAGACAGCTCCTTTAAATGTTTGTGGACACTTTGAAAGTATGGAATGCACAGAGATACTCGGAATATCCCGAAAACATACATTTTATCAACAAGGACACAAGATTTTAATCACAATGCGTATTTACAGATTGAGCAGCATAACATACGCCACATATCTGTAATGCTTCAAATACCTCAGCAGTGAGAGGATTAATACCTAGAGAGTGCTGATGAAAGCAAATTGAGTGTTGGTCCCCTGTGGCTCTTGGGTACTTTTGCCATCCCGCTGAGGATGTTTCAGGAAAATGATATTGATTATTTCAGTTTAAAATAGTAGTCATAATGATTCTTCCTTGACGAGCTCAATCTCTGCAGTCCCTCCCCACCCCCTGAGTCGTGTGTTACTTGACTAATAATAGATCGGGATGCCTGTCCTTATAACACAGAAGCTGTTTATTAGCTTGTGCATTAATATAGGCATGAACATTAATGTGGGATATTACTAGGATATTGTGGGAAAACGACTGGCTCTGGAATGAAAGCAGCAGCTCATGATACCCCCTGCACAGTAAAACATGCCAGTAAATAGCAATAGATATATACATGCCAAATAATTAAAGCTTGTTCAAATTAGGAAGGTTCAAAAAGGTTAAGCCCTTAATCACTAAAGTTAAAGGGTATGCACAATAACTATCAGTACAGATGTAGCCAGAGAGACTTTCCCATAACTCTGTGGGGGGCTTGTTCCGGAAGCACAGGCGACAGCAGTGCAGCCAACGCATTTTGCTTTTTCTTCCGCGACTTCACTGAAAGTACGTTTGGCTACCTCTGTATATCAGATAAAAGCAGCAGACCGGCCCACAGGAGAACATGTTAAGGTTAAGCCTTCGACATCTGAAAGCTTGTATACGGTCAACGTTTGGTTGGTCAAATAATAGGTGTGATACTACTTCATTTTTATCATTATTTCCCATCTTGTTGTTTTTTTCTCAGACTGTCAAGGACCAAAACACATCAAACTAAACACTAAACAGTAACTAAACAGTACACATCAAACTAAACACAGCATGCTTGGAGAGTTGCTTTGATTGACAAGAGCAGTGCCCTCTACCAAATAGCTGTATTGATGTATTGATATATTTGTAGGAAGACAATGTGACTTCATCCAATATGTAAAGTGAACACTGACTTTTTGGACCATATTTATTAAGCAGTGCTACTGTCATAAGACACCCTTATGGGGTGTAAAGTGTCTTCTGATATTTCGTACAGTACAGCTTAATAAATATAGCTGCCTTTATGTGAGCTTACAAAATGCCATAGAGACAGCACAAAACTCATAGATGTAGAGAGCAAACTCTCCACGTATTCACCCTGGAAGCAATGCACTCAGGGCTCTGTAGATGATTCAGGACTCTTAATGTAGGATTCCAAACCAATGGGGCATCAGCCTCAGGAAAAGGACCTAGACATCACTAAATTATAAATTATATGTGGTCTTTACAAATACAAATATTTTCACCGTGGACGCATTTCTTTCCCCCTTTAATCCTAATCATATATTTTACTGTGAAATATGTTGAAAAGGAAATAAAATCAGTAGAGGGAAAAGGTGGAGTAGCAGAGCACCACCAGTATCCAGGAAGGTAGAACAATTGATCACGAGGGGTCTCCAGATAAAAAAATAAATATTTATTCGATCACATGTAACTACCAATGAGGTTAAAAAACACACCAACGCTTTCACGCGCATGTGCCTTATCAAGATGTTACAATTGTACTACAAACCAACATTTTTAAATCTACCGCGGGGGTGACGTCCCGCGCCGACGACCCGTCGATTTAAAAACGCAGTTTTTTTGTACAATTTAATACCTTGATAAAGCACATTGTGTGTGAAACGCGTTGGTGCGTTTTTTTAACCTCATTGGTGGTTACATGGGACCCAATAAATATATTTTTTATCTGGCGACCCGTCGGGATAATTTTTCTTCCTTGCTGGATACTGGTGGTGCTCTGCGACTCCTCCTTTTACCTCTACTGATTTCTACCACAGTGGATTGCACACCGAAGGTCCTCCACACATTACAAGGATGGACAATGGGCACTATATAGGAATATATAAACGTGAGTTAACCCTGTCTTTGTACCCCTTGTGACTAGTTTCAGTTTCTTCATTATAGGAGATGTTTATTGTGCCATTTTCTCTATATGTGGTGATATGCCACTAGGCACTATTCTCCTTATTAAGTGCTATTTACAGTATATATATATATATATACACACTTATCTTCTGGAAAGGAGGTTCTGGATTTCATATACTACTATTTGTATTGCTGATGGAGTAGATTGGGTCTGAACACTGGATTCTTATAGACATTTCTTCTTACTGAAACTGAACGTTATCCAGAGGTCATTAAACAGCAGTGGTTTTACTATAGTATCACGTTATTTCTATTTACAGACATAAAGCACCACTATTTTATATACCATTGTTTTCCTATGTACAGTATGTAGCCCATGTACCCCCACCCAATCTCATATCGGGTACCCTAGGGTGTTTCTTGGTCTGGCTACATGTCTGAATGTGGTGCATACCTGCTGGCAACAGGCATAGAAGAGCAAAAAACTTGAAAAATGCTCTGTCCCCTAGTGACATTAACATCAAAATTGCCCCTATGGGAGACAAAAGATGGTTAAATATTAAAAAACCCTGTGGAAACTTCAAATGTGGAAAATGTTCGGTATGTAAACACTTACACTCTGACAGAAAGAATTTTGTCTGTTCTAAAACTGAGGAAATTTATGAAATATCAGATTTTATTAATTGCAATTCGGACCACATTGTATATTTAATTGAATGCCCTTGTGGCTTGTTCTATGTAGGGCGCACTAAGCGCCAATTAAAAACACGTATACAAGAACATATACGAAATATAAGAAATGGTCTTTTAACACATAGCCTCTCCAAGCATTATGCCTTATATCATAATAAAGATCCCCTGTCCCTGCGTTTCAAAGGTATTAAACATGTCCCTAAGAGTAGAAGGGGTGGGGATAGGGTAAAGGATTTATCCTTCCAGGAGACCTTCTGGATATATAAATTGGGCACATTATATCCGGGAGGCCTCAATGAGGATATAGATATATGGTCCCTGTACTGATCACCACCTATTGGTGGCGTAGCGGGGTTTATATACCAAATATACATTATCCCTATAGTGTATCTCGAGCTGGCATTCCACTGTATATCTATTTTATAATATATCTTTTTTACAATATATCTTAAATTTTTTTTTAGAAATGCATATTATGTTTTTGATATAATTAATGGTTTTTAGCTCGTGCTTCTTTTTCAAATAAAATGTTAGTGGTGTATATGTGTAAACTACTACCCATATTCCAATGCAGCTGTTCATATAAATGTGTACTAATTCTTTTTTCTTTATTTTAGAGTCATCGTATATGATTTTGTCTGTCAATTTGTTTATAAATAAAGTTGATTTTAGTTTGTTATGTTAGGATGCATTCTCAGTTGCCATGGAGCGTTTGACTCCTCCCCGCTGCTGTGCGATTGGTTTAATTCCTTAATTGAGGGGCCAGTCAATGACGCGCGAGGGGTATTTAAATGCCAATAGATTGATTAGTCTTTATTCCCTGATGAAGAGACCCATGTGGTCTCGAAACGCGTAGGACTAAAGAACTTTGCGAACCCTCTACATCACAGCACTCCCAGAGAACCGGTCCGGTGATCTGTAGACTTGCGACGAACTCTCGCGGTTTTATGACGTCACAGACCCGGAAGTGTTCGACCAAGACGCCAAACAGCGTGCGCTCCGTTGCTTCGTTGCAAATCAGACCTGTGCAGTGACGGGCATTACGCACCTAAACGGAGATCAATCTGGACTGCTGTTCACCTAACGTGAGACTGTACTAGCCTTACCCCAAGGCGAGGGGCTGAATTACCAGCGATTGGAGTGGAGATTATCCAGGACCTACACCGAGGCTGTTGGAGTGAGAAGGAGACTATCACGGGCGTCCGTTGGTGTTTGGGTAACAATAACCCTGAAATGCTTGTTTATTTTATTTAAATGTACGCACAATACTTACCTCCTTATTTTGGTTACTAAAGATATCATTTAATGCACTATGAGCGTTGTGCGCTGTGTTTTTTGTATTTTGGCAACAGGTAGGCCTGAGTCTCCCGCAGTGACATGTGGGACAACAGGACAGGTTTCTGGGGTGGATGCCTTCGTTCTCCTTCAATGGTGCTGCGCCTCCATCTGTAGTAGGCCCCAGGTATACGAGGTGGAATCCCTACCGCAGAATCCCCTCCCAGGGATGAGAGATTCCAGTCTCCACACAAGGTTTCTTTCAATTAGCAGCAGTACTTTATTGGCTTCTCTCAACAGCATACAATCAGGTAAAGACAGTATACAGTCAGCCAGCTGTACTCCTTCAGGATGTCCATGCCTCCACTCTGGGCCTCAGGGGCACCCAGAGTGGGGCTAGCTCTTCCCTCACCCCCTAAGGAGGGTGAGAGGTACTTGGTCCACCTATCTATCAGCTCTACTCATCTGGATCCTAACTATTCTTCCTCACTCTACTAACACACACTAACTGACGAAACTAGCTCTACTAAATAGGAAGTGCACTGCTCTTTATGGTTTCAGCAGGCACCGCCCCTGTGTCTCTTGATTGGACACGGTCAGGTGACCTACCTTCACCATTTCAGGGCAAGTGCTTGAGGTGGGGGGAAACCCATGATAACTCCTGGCAAACCTGCCCTTAACAGGGATTACTGCACAGGAGGAGGATAGAAATATAGCCCATAATCTTACCAGGGCTACAAGTATAAGGAATGTACCACAGTTTTTGTATTTACAAATGTGTTGCTCCACATTCTTTCTTTTATTGAAAATGAACATTGCATGAACCTTTGTAAAATGAGGCCCAATGCGCTTTGCTTGACAGGCTTAATGTACTTTAAATCTAGCACAGGAACACTGCGTTTCATGGCATTCCACCATCTGCGTTTACCACAGAGACTTACCCAAAAACACATCATCTTTCAATTTTCTAACTCTTTTTTCCCCCCGCTTCTTTTCTATGGGACCCCGTGGCTGCCGGCAGTTCCCTAAAATTAGTAGAGATGCACGAATGTTTGGGGCGTATTTGAATCCGCAGCGGATCGTCTGGTTCCTTTGGTCCACAGCTTTCAGCGGATCAATGTAAAAAAAAAAAAAGCCGATTCGCGTTTTGTTGACTTTTTTATTATTACCAACGCGCTCCGCGGATTCCGCAACCCGTGGCCGGATTTGTAGAACCCAATTAGCGGATTCAGCGTTGGCGGATGGATTGCTGTATCCGCGGATTGGATTCTACAAGACTTTCCGCGGGTTGTATCTAATGGCGGATTTTTATAAATCCGTGCGGATCGAAACTGACCAAATCTGTTTGCGGACTTTACACCGGGAAACTGATTTTGGGGGGGAAATGCAAGATAATCCAGGAAATGGCTTTGGGGGGGATTCGGCCATCTCTAAAAAATAGCGGTTGAAATTACTTATAAAGTAGTGGTACTGTATCTGACTTTAAGATGTACACCATTGATGTTCTGAAAGCAGAAAGAGACCAAGGCTTCCTAAAATAATAAATAGGGGTTCTCTGGGTTGCAAAATAGAAAGCAGTGATAATCTTTACCCCTTAGTATCATCCCACTGATTATTGCCTCAAAATATGTTTTATTTTTATGCCGGAGATTTACATTTTTAAGAAAACGTCGGTTTTGTTGCTATAAGAGGTTACACAATGTAACAATATTTTGTGATGTTCTAAACGTTGATATATAGAATGATGTTAGTTCATTCAAAAAAAGCCTTATTCACTTAGATACATAGAAACGGAAAGTGGGGGTTCCATTAAGTTATTCCATTAATATATAATGAAAGAGTTCCATAGTACTAAAAAGACTGAAAAACAATGTTCTAACTAATAAACAATTCCTCATTCCAATGCATACCAGTAGAATAGAAGATGATAGGACCCATGTATTATGGGTCACAAATGGCTGTGTTGCTGTTAACACCATGAAAGTCAATTTCATGCAGCATCTCTTATGTCAATGTATGAAATCACGTTACAGTACATCAATTAGCTCTGCACATGATTTATTTGGGGAATGCTTCTAGGGGGCATTGGGGAAGTTATATTGTAAGTGGATTTATCAAAGTTTTTTGTCTGTTTGTGATCTCCCCCCCCCCCCCACCAGTGCTTTTAAAGCCTTGCAGGGCTGAGGTGCTGTTAATCTTTGCACCTAACAGATCGTCAAATGGAATGAAATTAACAACACAAGAACCTTAACTTGATACCAGTGCAAAGGGTCACTGCAGACATTTACTGAGGTTCAAATATCTGCTACTAGACACCAAAGCCGAATTCACTAAAGGTCGATAATTGGGAAATATATATATATATGTAAACACAGAAAAAGAAAAAGAAACCTCTTAAAAAGCACTCAGACAAATAATGCAAATAATAATAACAATTTTATTAAATCAAAATATGAAGGAAAACAAAAACAGCTGACTGGAACCCTGCCTAACTAGACTCAATAAATTGACATGGGACAAAAGAAAAAATAATAAATAACCCCAAGAAAACTAAGCTATCATTAAAAACAAAACATATAATGAACAAACCTCAAAAAATGGAACCACTATGGGAACAAAGTGCCCATAGTGATCCACAACCGGCCGGTCGTATGAAAGAGATAATGAACAATACACCTATTAGAGATAAAAAAAAGAAGAAAAAAAACCTCTAATGGAAAGAAATAAACAGAAAGTGGATAAATATAACAGGCATGCTAATCTAGTGTATGGGGCACTGTAATATAAGGACCTATAGACATAAAGCTATAAATATAGCACATGACAACAGACATTCAAGGTACTTCAGTGGCCCAAACACAAAAGATCAATGGGAACATGTACAGGAGAAAGACCCATATACTGCAAAACAGTATAATAACTGCAGGATAACAGTAGTATATGAAGATGATATACTTAACTCCTGTATAGCAAAGATGACAAGAGAACCCTGGATTGACGTAACCACAATCACAAAACAACAGCTATATCAAAGGGTTGTCCCAGCAAATAATATTGTCCAAATGAAGAGCCAGCAGGCAGGGCCAGCAGCATAAGGTACCACCAACGCGTTTCGCCCACTAAGGCTTCTTCTAGGGTGGTAATGGGGCCATGGAGCATGTCCGGTTTAAAAAGGCACTGCTTAATGACGTATTTCAAGCCAAAAACGTCCCACATCTATACACATTAAAGGCTTTGGCTGCCGCGCCTGCGCCTCACGAGTGCGCATACCAGGTCTCAGATAGATGGTGCTATGAACAGGTACGTGCTGCGTCCATAGCAGAGCATATTCTCAATGCTTGAGACGACATAGTGACGTCATATTCACGCAGCAACGGGAGTCCAATTCCCGCGCATGTGCACAACAGACCTCCTGATCAGACATCCGGATGAACAGTAATACAGCCGGACAAATCTACGTAAGTACCAGCACTCACTGTCTAATAGCTAAATGATGAAAACAGCTGTAATGCAGAATAAACATTTAATAATAAAACGAACCAGAAATAAATCAAATGTGTTTGCAGAAACCAGTATCATAAATGAGCATGTCACAAAGTGAGGGGGGGGGGGGGGGAAGGAAAAGGGGAAAAAACATGAAACACAAGGAATATACACAAAAAACGGAGAACGGAAAGTATGCTAGCGGGGCGACGTTTCGAGGGACTACCTCTTCATCTGGCCCATTTCCCCTTGTCCAAAAGGACCCAGAGGTACTTCCCTAAGCCTCCCTTCCACCTATAACTGGTCAAACAGACACCCCTGAAAATAGATAGCAAACATACAGTGTAGGCTAAATACAGCTAAACAGCTGCAGGGCAGCAAGAATCCACTAAAGTCAATGCCAGTAGTTCAAGTACCACAAGAAACTGTGGGCAATGGTACAGTAAAGGCTGAACACAGCTTGCAAGAAAGCAGCTTGCAAGAAAGCAGCTTGCAAAGAAGCACCAGGAGTCCACAACAGTCAATGAAAGGTTAATGGGAATAGTAAATGAAGTCAGTAATCAAACCCTCTGTGGCTCTGCTCCTTGTGCTCGTGTGGAACTGTTTTCATAATTTAGCTATTAGACAGTGAGTGCTGGTACTTACGTACATTTGTTAGTACTATACAGGGGAAAAAGGGTCCCCTTTTGTTCTGTGCACCCTGCAATTGCATAAATGTAACACTATCAGAGTGCTGTCTATCGTCCCCTTTTACCCTTAGTAATACAGCCGGGCACATAGTGAGCCAATCACAAGGAGACTTCTGTAACAGAATGAAGTTGTCTTCGCGCCGTAGCGGGTATAATTCCCACGCATGCGCATAATAAACCTCCATATCAGACCTGAAGGAATAGTGTTACCATTAGACACTTCCATGCTTCAATATAGGCAAAACGAAAATGCCTGTGCTCATTTGACATGCACAGCAGCAAGCCTCACATCCTTGATATGGAGACCTTGAAGGCGTAAATGTCCATCATTATAATTACATCAGTGCACACTCAAAGATGTAATTCGAGTTCTTAAGGGTGTCAGTCTTAATCCAATGGCAGAAATAAAACATATACTCCAAGGGAAAAGTGTCTCCACTGTAAGGAGCTCATCATGTTGCATTGAATATTTACTGAGATCTAAAATAGTTGAAAAAGGGAAAAGAGTCCATATACTAAATAAAAACAAAACTATTCTCAAATCAGATTTGAAATATTAAAACAAAGGGGAATTTTTTTTTTTTATAATCATTATAGATAGGAATAAATGGAGAGAAAGGTAAGGGTCATTGTAAACAACTGTAAATAAATAATTCATAAATAACAGTCATTAACCTAAACACCGACCTTAAATCCCTTAAAAAAAAAAAAAAAAAAATATTAAGAGAAACGGGGGGGGGGGGGGGGGGGGGAGGGGGGGGGAGGGGGGGGAGGGGGTTTGGGGGGGAGAGGGGCCAAAACTGAGGAAGACGGATAGCGTCAGAAGTTACAAAAACATAGAAAAACCCAGGTAGTCATTTAAACCATGGGGTAGCATTGAGCCCAAAGTGACAATCCACCTGCATTCTCTCTGTAAGATTATTTGATTGGATCAAAGATTTGAATTTATTTTGTCGTAAGCTGCTCCTTACAAAACATTTTAACAAAATACCATGCAGTGAGGAGACAGAAGTGAGGGTGATTTGGTTTGGAATACACAAGAGTTAGAATTACTCCAAGATCTTGGTTCACCAACTTTGGTTTCCACTGGAGCTGTTAATGAGCTAAGTCTGGTATCTGAGGATATACTCAAATTACCGAAGAATACAGGCTTTAATAATCCAACCGGTTCGCAGTGGAGGGCAATTACCGACTTAAGTAAAATATCAACAGTGGAAATCAAACCAGCAGATAAAGGTGGGAACGTGGTGATTTGGCCTAAAATACAATATGAAAAAGAGATATTTAGACAATTGAGGGATTCTAAATGTTATTCCGAACTTGGCTCAGACCCAACAGCCAAGTTTAAGTTAGAATTGGACTGCATCCTGGAGAACGCATGTTCACAGGGTACAATAACATCAAAAATTAGTAAGGGTCTAATGTCTAAATATCCGATTGTACCCACGTTCTATATTCTACCGAAGGTACACAAAAAAACCCTTAACCCCCCTGGTAGGCCAATTGAGGCAGGGATTGGGGGTTTGAGTGAGCCAACCTGCCGTTTTACTGATGCTTTTTTGTATCCCATAGTTGAGACCTTACCAACCTTCCTTCGTGACACCATGGATGCCCTATCAAGATTAAATGAAATCACGGTTGATGGCAATGTTATTCTATCTACATGCGTGGTGGAGGCTCTCTAAACCTCCATCCATCACCAGGATGGTCTCAGGGCGTCACATATGTTTCTATCCATGACTAATCTATCACGCTCTCTAGTGGATTTTTTGATGGAGTTAATGTCCTTTATTCTTACACACAACTATTTCTTGTTTAAGAATAAATTTTATCTTCAGCTTAGCGGAACCGCTATGGGGGCAGCTTGTGCCCCCTCATACGCCAACCTTTTCTTAGGTTGGTGGGAGCGGGAGGTGGTTTTTATTGAGGCCAACAGTGTGATGACGGATCAGGTTCTGTTGTGGTTGAGATACATCGATGACATCCTAATCCTCTGGCAGGGTAGTGCAGAGGATTTTGGTTTGTTTATCGATGTACTCAACCACAACAGCCTGAATATTAAGTTAACTTCCAAACACAGCTCTAGCTCTATTGACTTCTTAGATTTGTGTATCAATATTGATGCTGATGGACAACTAAGCACCGACATTTTTAGGAAGGAAACTTCCACTAATGCAATTTTATATGCTTCTAGCTCCCATCCAAGACATCAAATTTCGGGAGTGTCTATTGGCGAATTCATTCGCCTTAAACGTAACTGCTCGAATCCTACAACATATGAAGTAAGAGCAACAGAGATGAAACATAGGTTTAAATCTAGAGGGTACAGTCAATCAATAATTAAACAAGGCTATGAACGTAGTAAAAGTATGAGTAGGGCCTCCCTTTTGAAACCCAAGATTAAGGAAACAAATGCTATAAAAAAAATCAGGTTTATTGGTACATTTAACCAGCAATGGAACCAGTTGCGTAGCATTTTACAACAACATTGGCCGATTCTTATGATGGACCCCGACTTAAAAGATAGTCTAGGGCCTAAAGTAGATCTAACTAGCAGACGGTCTCCTAATCTTAGAGACAAGTTGGTTCACAGCCACTACATTGCACATACCAACCCTACCTTCTTGTCAACTTTTGACAAGAAAGGATTTTTTAAATGTAGTGGCTGTTCTGCCTGTAAATTTATAAGGCAGACCTCTACTTTTTCTGACAGTAAGGGATTACAAGAGTTTAAGATCAAGCAATTTTTGAACTGTCGCTCAAAGGGGGTAATTTATTGCCTTATATGCCTCTGTAATAAAATATATGTAGGTATGACTACACGAGAAGTTCGTTTAAGAATATAGAACATTGTCGGAATATCAAATCAGCATCTAGGGATCTAGAATCATCTAAGAAGATCACAACAGTTGCTAAACATTTTCTTAGTGAACACAAGGCTGACAATTCACTATTATCTGCATTCGCCATAGAACGTGTCTCTTTGGGGATACGTGGTGGAGATATTGAAAGAGCGCTCTTACACTCTTACAGAGAGAATGCAGGTGGATTGTCACTTTGGGCTCAATGCTACCCCATGGTTTAAATGACTACCTGGGTTTTCTATGTTTTTGTAACTTCTGACGCTATCCGTCTTCCTTAGTTTTGGCCCCTCTCCCCCCCCGTTTCTCTTAATAATTTTTTTTATTTTTTTTTATTTTTAAGGGATTTAAGGTCGGTGTTTAGGTTAATGACTGTTTTTTATGAATTATTTATTTACAGTTGTTTACAGTGACCCTTACCTTTCTCTCCATTTATTCCTATGTATAATGATTATAAAAATGTATTTTCCCCTTTGTTTTAATATTTCAAATCTGATTTGAGAATAGTTTTGTTTTTATTTAGTATATGGACTCTTTTCCCTTTTTCCACTATTTTAGATCTCAGTAAATATTCAATGCAACATGATGAGCTCCTTACAGTGGAGACACTTTTCCCTTGGAGTATATGTTTTATTTCTGCCATTGGATTAAGGCTGACACCCTTAAGAACTCGAATTACATCTTTGAGTGTGCACTGATGTAATTATAATGATGGACATTTACGCCTTCAAGGTCTCCATATCAAGGATGTGAGGCTTGCTGCTGTGCATGTCAAATGAGCACAGGCATTTTCATTTTGCCTATATTGAAGCATGGAAGTGTCTAATGGTAACACTATTCCTTCAGGTCTGATATGGAGGTTTATTATGCGCATGCGTGTGAATTATACCCGCTACGGCGCGAAGACAACTTCATTCTGTTACAGAAGTCTCCTTGTGATTGGCTCACTTTGTGCCCGGCTGTATTACTGTTCATCCGGATATCTGATCAGGAGGTCTGTTGTGCGCATGCGCGGGAATTGGACTCCCGTTGCTGCTTAATATGACGTCACTATGTCGTCTCAAGCATTGAGAATATGCTCTGCTATGGACGCAGCACGTACCTGTTCATAGCGCCATCTATCTGAGACCTGGTAGGCGCACTCGTGAGGCGCAGGCGCGGCAGGCAAAGCCTTTAATGTGTATAGATGTGGGACGTTTTTGGCGCAAAATAAGTCATTAAGCAGTGCCTTTTTAAACCGGACATGCTCCATGGCCCCATTACCATCCTAGAAGAAGCCTTAGTGGGCGAAACGCGTTGGTGGTACCTTATGCTGCTGGCCCTGCCTGCTGGCTCTTCATTTGGACAATATTATTTGCTGGGATAACCCTTTGATATAGCTGTTGTTTTGTGATTGTGGTTACGTCAATCCAGGATTCTCCTGTACATGTTCCCATTGATCTTTTGTTTTTGGGCCACTGAAGTACCTTGAATGTCTGTTGTCATGTGCTATATTTATAGCTTTATGTCTATAGGTCCTTATATTACAGTGCCCCATACACTAGATTAGCATGCCTGTTATATTTATCCACTTTCTGTTTATTTCTTTCCATTAGAGGTTTTTTTCCTTCTTTTTTTTATCTCTAATAGGTGTATTGTTCATTATCTCTTTCATACGACCGGCCGGTTGTGGATCACTATGGGCACTTTGTTCCCATAGTGGTTCCATTTTTTGAGGTTTGTTCATTATATGTTTTTTTTGTTATGATAGCTTAGTTTTCTTGGAGTTATTTATTATTTTTTCTTTTGTCCCATGTCAATTTATTGAGTCTAGTTAGGCAGGGTTCCAGTCAGCTGTTTTTTGTTTTCCTTCATATTTTGATTTAATAAAATTGTTATTATTATTTGCATTATTTGTCTGAGTGCTTTTTAAGAGGTTTCTTTTTCTTTTTCTGTGTTTACATATTAATTTTATTCCTTTAGCACTGCCTATCGGTTATTATTTCTGTTATTTTTCAGTTATTTTCTGTTTAGGTTTAAGACAGTGTATTTCATTTTTTGGTTGCTTGATGCGGTATTCATCTATGTGTATGATATATATATTTATATAGTGGTCGACAAACCTATACATTTGCACGCCCTGGGCGAGTGGATTTAACATTGTGGTGAGCTCCTATTGGCCCAAGCAGCACACGTGTGGTACTAGGTGGCGAGTAGATTTTTTGGTTGGGCGAGTAGATTTTTTGGTTGGGCGAGTAGATTTTTGGGTGATTTGTCGAACACTGTATATATATATATATATGGAAATATCGACAAACAAGGGACATCGGGATACATGGGAGACTGCCAGCTTCTAGATCCTTTCCTTTCTTAGTTATTTGAACAGCAGACTATTGTTTCTGTCCTTTTTGTCTGTGTAGATGTAATAAAGCAGCTATATTTTCAGAAGCCTGCTTGAATACTCAATCAAATCTTTTTTCTGGCTCTATCTGGAAATATGTCCATTTCCCCGCCTCCCCCATCAATCTGTTCACTAAAGCCATATCGCGGCGGTAAAGCAAGGATAAGGATTTTTCTTAATATGTTAACAATACGTTTAAAGTGGTGCGTTCAAATAAGCGCGTAAATTAGTAATTATTCCACAATTACTCACTCCCATGCTATTCACTAAAGTCGAATACCTGAAGATATTGGGCTACCTCCAAAAACATATTCCCACTTGTGATAATGTTCCCCAGGCTGCCAATAAGTCTATTTTGCCTATATATATAAAGGCTACTATAAGACATGGGCAAGATAGCACTAGGTCATTTATAATAGCGGATTAAAAATACATTTGTTTAAAGCTTGCAGAACATATTAATATATTAACCCCTTAGTAGCAGAAGCAGCCAGTAAGACATGATAAACTCATGGCTACCTGACTGAGGAAGGGGTGAGGAATCATGTTAAACAGTGTTAGGCTGAGTAGTAGGTTATAGTAGGAGTTCTTCGTAGATTAAATTATAGTATGCATATACAGTAGAGTACACTGTACACTATCATTTAATATATAAAGACCTCTAATGTTGGTCTAGTTAAAAGATATCACATAACAAACCTGCTTTTCAATACAGTGACAGCTGGCCCTCGCTATCTGCCAGGCCACGTTTACAGAGGCTCTGCGCTCTCCCCCGGCCCAACGTCCGTAATCAGAGTTTAAATGTTGTGGTTAAATGAACCACTACAACATTTCAGCTGTGATTACCGGAGTCGGTGCCTCTGTAAGTCCCTACATCTCAAGCTACCCCAGAAGTCACATGATGCAAGGGTGGACAAGAGGCCCGGCGCGTCACGTGATGTGAGTACGGCCCCACGCGCACACAGTTCACTGTGCCACACAATACTCCCAGCTGTCACTGAGTATTAGGCTGTGTGTCATCTTAATTAGTGTTAATGATGTTAGAGTTGGGACTGTATTAATTACTTAGTAGACTGTAGAGGCCAACTAGCCATGGGTTTACAATGCCCAGCTGGCCACTTGGGTTACTATGGGGTCCATGTGGCAGAATATTATTTAGAAATATTTCAGAATGTTTACTTATGTTTCTCATTGGGGGGGGGGGGGGTTGTTTAAAGTTAACTCCTTTGGTGCAGTATGGGCCTGCAAGACATTTACAGTGCATTGGTAGGGCCTCCAGGATTGAAAAGGCAAAATCAGGATACTGGATACAGGAAAAAGTGCAGAGGTATAACCAGGGAGACATTGATTTGGGGGAAAAAAAACATTGGTTTATATTTAGCCCGTATCTTCAAGCAATACAGCTTTAAGGCAACATCCAAAATAAAAAAACAGGCCTATCCCTTTGTAGGGGCTGACTCACACATCCCAGTCCCTATCTGCAGGGCTGAGAGGATAGGTCTCTTACCAGCCTCTGACCCAAAGTCCAAAGAGGTTCCTGTTACCAGGGTCTCTTTTCCTCAGCCTGGATCTGGGGTTGGTGTCCACGGGGTGCACCCTCTGAACAGGTCGCAGGGTCTGCTGCAGCCTGGAATGGAGGGTCTGGTTCCCTGGGATCCCTGTCGGTCAGCACACACCTCCTCTGTGCTAGAGTGATCCCCTGCAGTTTACGCAGAAAGCTTTTCTACCTGTCTGATGAGCCAGGTGGAGGCTGGCTAATTGTCCGTAGCTGCAATTAGCCAGCTCCCTGCTGGACTCCTCAGCCAGAAAAGGGCTTACTATTTGGAGCCCTATTTAGACATGGGTTAAGGCCCTGTCACAGATACTGTAATGATGTTTATTCTATTACCCTATGGTAACTTTGCTGTGTGCGTGTGGATAGTGGTCATTCATGCAAGAATTACTCTAATGACTACGTGGTTCTCCTGCGTTATCAGCAAACATCCACATGCAATTGAGGTCAGAAATGCACTGTTATTGTGCGTGTATAATTCTAAGGGATTTCGACTGTAAATCAGTAAAAATATTAAACGGAAATAGATTTTCCTAATATCAAATATATTTAACATTTAACAACAGATAGTGAATCCTGGCCATACTGTAGCTCTCAAAAAGGGATTTATTTTCCCTCTGAAATCTCTCTGTACTTTGACATGTAATAGCAGGAATGCCCCTTTCAAATGTCAAAATGGGCACTAGTGTAAACACCTCAGGATTTAATTCATATGGAGTGTTAGCAAAGCCTTCAGCAATAATGTCTCTTGCATTAATTTAAGCTCGTTTGCGTACACTGTAATGTATATAGTACGATAGTAACAGAATCTAAGCAAAAACATGATACACGACAGTGTTATTAGGCGATTAACATATGGGTGAAAATGCTCTTGCGTGTAAGGACAATGACCCCCAAGTAAGAGTACAATAGTAATAGCACACAGAACTAAAATATTAACTTCTTTACACAAGCATTCATTCCAGAAGAGGGCAGTAGCACATAACCCAGCACTCACAGAAGTAACAGGTCATAATAGTCAACGCTCACACTATTCTGCTCACGGGAGTATTTTACATGTTCAGTCATGAGCTTCACTGTGACAGCCTGTCTCCGTCATGAGATTTACATCCAGCCCTGGGTTTTCGTCCATAGGAATGTAGTCGTGTGGTGGATGTGCATCGTACTGCACGGTTAGTTAAGTTAGAGAATACAGACTGGATCAAAATGTAAATGCTCACCTTATCCCTTTGCAAGCTGATGGACGGTACAGCAATCCTATGGTATGCTCGCCTCTCTGGCGGGGAAGCGGTTTATTGATATGAAAGGGGTTCTCCTGCCCTTGTAAATCACTACCACTGATAAAACAGATTAGGGCTGTGATTGCAGTCGGTCATCTTTTCTTTACGATTGGAAAACTATTAAAACAGCGGAGGCGAGAAAATCTAGAGTGCATTTACATGTCTTCTATAGGTCTTCAAAACCTGCTTTCAGAGCATGTCAACCTTTGCAGACCGACGTCAGTAATTTGTGTGTCCTGGACCAAAAAATATAATTTTAATGGAAATGTATTGATTTTTATCAGTGAGAATACATTGAAGTTAGAGAGGCTGTTTTGCTAAAAAAATTAGGGAGACCGGCTCCAAAACAGTGAAATGAACAGAAAAGTCAGTGTGAGTTAACTTGCCCGGGCTTCACCCCATTGTCACATGTCGTACATTATTTAAAAAAACAAACAAGGATTCTGGATAATGACATGTAAACGAGCTTACTGAGTGTGACACCTTTGGTTTCCTATCCATTTTTAACATGGATATGACCGTAGAGCTTTTGCCTGATGCAAGTGTAACCCCTCTAATTTCCCTCAGACTGACACCTACTACTGTGGTGAGGGCCTGCGTGCTCCTCCTTCTGTATGTTATTCCCGTCTGGTCCTAGGTCAGACAAAGGGGAGGCAGACTACGGCAATGTTTATATTTCAATGATATATATAAAGTAATTAGAAATAGCTACTCAGACACATTATGGTCCTCAACAGATAGATCATTAACCACATTCACAGTACTTAAAAACCACAACACTCCTCAATTAACGCTGCAAGGGGGTGTCAGTTCCTTTCCCTATGACCACCCAATCCTGGATCTGAAGGCCTGTGTAATGGTGCCAGAAACCGTCGGAGCTCTTATTTACTGTAGCAGTGTAGCAGGCCTGTACTTCACAAAAACACTTTGATACCCTTTTACTATGCTTCCATGGAGGATTCCTTCTGATAGTGTCCGGGCTTCCGACTGCTCTCCGATGGGTGCTCAGCTTGGCCCCGTCATGTGGTCGACCCCACTCTCTCCAGCCAGTGTCCGCTAACTCGGACACTTAGTTGACTGGATCTCAGTCACCAATGGTCAGTCCTGAGATCCTTTAGGCTCTAGCAGCTCTTCCCCAACCAACAATTAGTACTCTCACACCCAAAACCATCACACTACATCTCAATTATGCTTCCACCACCAGGATTAATCTAAATCCTGTAACCCTCAGGAGTCCTTGATCCTCGTATACTAGAAAAATATATAATTATAACAAAACCCAATTTAGAAAAATGTGTCCGAAAATGCAGTCAATATCTCAAAAAATGTACTATGTTCAATTAGAGCTCAATGACAGTACTTATTACATTTTAGATTTAATATTACAAAAAGTGTACAGTTCTTGTTACAGAAAAGAAAGATTACAAAAACATACATTTATAAATGCAGACACTTTTACAAAATAAAAAGGAATAAGACAGGAAACCTAATACATTCTCATTAGGTATCATCTCTATGCAGATAATATGCAAATATATCCATCCATCCATCCCTACCCTCACTCCTGCAATCCCAAGTCTTTGATTGCCTCTATATCCTTGTGGATGATGCACTTCTGCCTTAAACTTAATATGTCTCAAACTGAGCTCCACATATTTCCCCCTAAATCTGGCCGCCTAATATCCCCGTTTTCCATTACAGTTTGCCGTTTGCCATAACACGTTGCCTAGGGGGGACATTTGACTCATGCCTTTTCTTCTACATTCACAGCATGGCTAACATTTGTTGCTTCTTTTAGCCTAATATTACCAAGACCCACCCTTTTTTCTGTCAATCTACTGCTAAAGCTCTAATCCTTGTTCTTATTCTTTCCCTTTAAAATCAGAGACAGAACATAAAACACAGACAGAGCTCAGTTTTTAGCACATCCAGTGAAACTCATACACGGTACAGTGCCTAAATATATATGTATAAATATCGAGTAAAATGGTCTTTTAGTTTAACATTTTTGGCCAAAAATGTTAAACTAGAAGACCATTTTACTCGATATTTATACATATATATTTAGGCACTGTACCGTGTATGAGTTTCACTGGATGTGCTAAAAACTGAGCTCTGTCTGTGTTTTATGTTCTGTCTCTGATTTTAAATATATATTGCCATGCTCAGTAGCACTCCTCTGTGACACTCATATGCTTATATATATGTTGTGGTTATTTTGGGGGTTCAATAGGAGCTTGTTGGGTGTCCAGTATGTCTTATTCTTTCCCGTCTGGATCATTGTAACACACTGCTAACAGGCCTCCCTGTCTCACAACTTTCTCCTTTGCAATCTTTCCAAAATTATGTTGCTAGAATAATTTCACTTTCTCCCAATACACTCTCTGCTCATCTCCTCCTTAAATCCCTCTCCTGGCTTCCCATCAAATTTCATATCACCTACAAAGTTCTCCAAGTTACCTTTAAAGCTCTCCACTCATCTGCTCCTTCCTACATATCATCTCACTATCTAGTCCTTACTCAATACACAGTTTCCGAGGTCAAGACAAACAGAGGGTTCATTTTTCTGAAACCGGCCCAGGAATATAGCTACGCCCCTACTGGGATGCATATATAAGGACTATTTAGTGAACGATTGTTACTCCAGTACCCTGATGAAGGGTGAGTAGCTACGCAAAACGTGTGTCGAGTTTTTATGACATCACGACGGAGACTTCCTCTGGTGAGGTGGCACGGCCTGGAGCTCCACGACTGAACGGCTTGTATCTCGGTCCTTCGCAAAGTGATTTGTTTTTGGGCTATCCATAATTTGTGATGGCCTTAAGGTGGATACTGATACCTCGACAAAAAGAGTCTTACCTCTACTCCTCAGAGAGTGCAGGTAATTAGGTGTAACGGATTTTCTGGCCTAGCCTGACCCACCCAATCTCACATTGGCCCCTGTGGTCTAACCAGTCCCCATTACAGTGTAGTGTCTGGTGGTGCACCTGTTGGCAACAGGACTCCTGAGTCTCCCGCTTGATGGTATTAGGGGATTGTCAACCCAGACAGGCAGCTGAGGTAGTGTGCATGAGTCCTACCTATATCCAGTGCAGCGCCTCCACCTCATCAGGATCCCAGCGTCCGCTTGTGGATGGTCCTGGTGAGGAACTCCTCTGTGGTGCACTCCTCTATGTAATCACTCCACACTTATACACGAGGGTATAGTTTAACAGGATCATCTTTATTGACTTGCGGCGGGCCAGCTGCCCCTCACAGTGGGTGTACTTAGCCTCTCATGTTCACCGCACTTCCCTTTGAAAGGTGTCCTTTCCCTAATTGGTGGATTCCCTATCTCCCCTCAGGGAGATAGTCCCTGTGCCAGGTCCATGGTCACAGTCTTATAAGCTGTCTCCTCCCAAGCCTGCACTCAGACTTGCTCCTTGTCTCATAGTCTCTTACATAACCTTCCAACAGCTTAGCAACTCCTCCTCTAACAACTCAGAGCATGTGACCACTCCCATCCATACATAGGGCACCTCACCAGGGTGTGAGGGCAAACCTCCATAATTACTGCTGGCATGCCCATAACTTACCAGGCCTTACTGTCAGCAGGAGAGATGACTGCAGCCATTTTACAGCATGGTTACATTCTCCCCCTGGTGAATCCCACCGTCTCCGGCTGGGACCTAAATTTGAAGTACCTTTCTTCAGGAAGCACTGTAAAATGAAAGACACACATAATTAGTATAACATTACAGATTCACAACATATTGCGCCAAGCAAGCCCTGACCAGCAGCAACTAGCTTACGCAACAGCCATCCTGTTCCCCCCTAATAATAGTGGCGAGGATCAGGTTTCTTGACTTCCCGACCCCCCATGTCCAGGACGGTCACGCTATAGTCACGCGACGACCCCCTTTCAGGCCGGTACACTACTTTGTGTTTATAGACACTCCTGCCTATACTCCACACCCGCATAAGGTGCGCTATCCTCTCCTCAGCTCTGCTGTCCTTAATGGCACCCCCTTTATTGACCATATATTCCTCTATGGTCTCTCGCAACCATCTGTCCCTATTGTCCTCAATCTCCTGCATGAGGGGTTCTGGGACATATGGATATTCCAAACCATGGGAATATTTGTATTTGGCAGTAATAGCCCTTTCAGCCCGGCTACACCTTGTCAAGTTAGCGTTTCCTGCTCTCCCTGGTAATACCCAAGACAGGGGCTCATCTGGGTCTACTGGGTCAGCCAGGATACTGGGACCTTTGGGCTTGATACTGCCGTGGCAAATTTGGAACCACCGCTCCTGCATCTCCTTTTGGTATTTCTCCGGTGTAAAGTCCCCCTTAGCCCACCAGTAGTCCACTACATCTTCCCTTCGCAAAAGGAACCGAGTGCGGTCCATCCACCCCACATAACCCTCAAATAATGGGGCCCACCACCGGGTCTCCCTAACCCTTTCGGGCTCTGATTCCAGGGAATCTCCCTCCTCCGTGTCCCCCCAGGAAGACACTCCCGATGTCCCTGTAGATCGGAGCTTAGACCACCTCTCACTCTTTGGCCTTACTTCCAACTTTACTATGGCCACACTAGGTCTCCAACTGGACTCAGATGTCTCCCCCGAATATCCTCCACCCACCGACCCATCGTCGGATGTGTAACTTGCCAGTCTCTCCCCAGTCCGTTCTTCACCGGTTCCCTGGGACCCTCCCGACATCTCCAAACTGGACGTGGACCCACGGGAAAAGGTGACAGGGGCAGGGGTTTTAACTATGGCATGGGCTTGGGCGTAAGGACGGGCATATGGTATCCGCGGGGTTCCTACCCGCTCTCTACCTTGGGATTGTCCAGTATCACTGCGAGGACTCTCCGCTGGCTGAGCCTCACCCATCTCGGCTCTTCTCGCAGCCTGCCAGCTCTTGGTGGTCACAGGTGATCGGGAAGCGCTGCCCGATCGCCGAGGCGTTGTGGTTCTCTCTCCGGTCGTTCCGCTACCTCCGCCGGAAGTGACGTCATCACCGGGACCGGATACGCCGCCATCTTGCGATGGATCCCCATGCGGGATCTCTTCCTCCACGACAACGTCCGGAAGCTCCGCCGCCTTCTCGTGCACCGCCTAGGCTTGACACCGCCTCTCCTCTTCGGATGCTGTCACCGGAGCCTGGTAAGTACAAGGGCTGCTCTTACCGCTCCGCAGGGTGGGCGCGGATCGCCCGTCACCACTGGACCCGCCGGGCCCAGGAATGGAAGGGCTCCGTCTCTCTGCCTTCCGCTCCACTGGCGACACCCGACTCCTCTCACCGATACTCCCGGTAAGTGGCACTCTCCTCCCGTTCTCTCCACAGGATACTGCCACAGGCCGGATCACCGCACAGGACGGCACTCTGGGTTCCTCATCGGAGGAATCCGCCTCCATTCTGCTCGGGGTCACCGTTCGTGGCGACCGCCTTTTTGTCTCTTGGTCGGTACGCTGACCAACCGCTCCTTTCTCCTCGGGCTCGGCCTTAACAACCGGCCCCGATACCCATTCTCCAGGATCTGCACCTTCTTTCCACAGTGCACCGGGGGACCCAGCGGACAGCCTGGCTGTATCCCCCGCGGGTTCGATATTCGGAATAGGCACAAATGTGGGCATAGGCCACAGGTACTGGGTGCCACATTGCGGACAGCACGCCGCCGTGCTCACTGTACCACCGGGTAGCCTGCATTGTAGGCAGAGGCCCACTACAGTCTCTGTGCCCGCCACCCGAATCACCAGTACGCCTCCTGGTATTGAGTATGGCTCGGTGGATACCATGGCAGTCACTGCTTGTGGACAGGCCATTGTCTTTGTAGGAGTCACTTGCAGCAACGATCTGTTCTGTAAGCTGGCTCCGCGCAACTGACCATCAGGGGTTGAGTTGCCGGCCACTCCCTTGATCAGCTCCACCTTCTTCTGACACAGCTGGGAACCACCCCCACTAGTAGCAATTATGGGCTGGTCCCACAGCTCGATAGGATGTCCTTTAATTGAGGCCGCACCTTTCACAGTCCTGGAGGGCGCGGCCACAGCTTTCGCGCCATTACCCCCCACAGGGTGGGGTTCTTTCTTTGGCGCCAATCCCGCCCAACTGTCTGCAACTTTTGCAACTGCAGAATTTTCTGCAGCAAGCCCACGCGGTCTCCCAGGGAAGCGGGAGCTGCCATCTTGGTTTGCATGTCCAATTACTTCAGCTACCGAGGTAGCTCTTTGTATAGCGCTTACCGGCTGGCAAGCAAATACTTATTTTTCACCATTTCCATCGCACACAATCACAATATCCTCTTCTATGTCCTCGGGGATCGTGCCCCTAGACCCTAGAAAGGACAAAAACGGCGCAGCTCCAGCTTTAGCGCCACTCCACAGCATGCTTGCAAAAGTTCCTTCTGCCGCTTGCTCTGCACCCGCACACACGCCATGTGCGCTCTCTTTATCATCCTCCGTCTGCCATCTTGGATCTTCCGCACCGCGCGGATCCTCCATTCTTGCGGTCGCCATTCCTTCACTGTACTTAGAATTATTGTACATGGAGCTCCTCTCTGCGGGGAAGCTACCACACCAGTACAATAAAGATTACCTTGATGCACCACCTTGTGTACCTAATGTAGGCTGGACTCATGTTTGCACTACCTCAGGCTAGGCTTACTCTATCTGTGTCTGCTGTATCTCCTTCCTCCCAGTCTGTGCTCCCTTCGGTAAGTGGTCTGGAATGGGCTAGAGTACTCTGGCTCTTCCATGCAGTACTTGGGCGTCTATCTACTGTTGGCTAGCCTAGCGTAGACCCTCTCCAGAATTCCTGACCACGTTAACAGGCTATCCCTTTAGGCATCCTACCAACTAGCACTGCCTCAAGGTGACTAGGACAGCTATAGCCCGGCTCCAAACCCCCAACTCATTTCAGGCCCCTAGGTCGTCCCTGCGAACTGACTATTCTCCATCAGCCCCCTGACTACCCCTAGGTCTGTTCCAACGCAGCACAAAGTGGCAGCAGACACTCTCCCTGTTTCCCAGTGACCTAGCAAAAGCCTGTCCTGTTGACAGGTATCTCAGCAGCGCCTCCAAATGTAACGGATTTTCTGGCCTAGCCTGACCCACCCAATCTCACATTGGCCCCTGTGGTCTAACCAGTCCCCATTACAGTGTAGTGTCTGGTGGTGCATCTGTTGGCAACAGGACTCCTGAGTCTCCCGCTTGATGGTATTAGGGGATTGTCAACCCAGACAGGCAGCTGAGGTAGTGTGCATGAGTCCTACCTATATCCAGTGCAGCGCCTCCACCTCATCAGGATCCCAGCGTCCGCTTGTGGATGGTCCTGGTGAGGAACTCCTCTGTGGTGCACTCCTCTATGTAATCACTCCACACTTACACACGAGGGTATAGTTTAACAGGATCATCTTCATTGACTTGCGGCGGGCCAGCTGCCCCTCACAGTGGGTGTACTTAGCCTCTCATGTTCACCGCACTTCCCTTTGAAAGGTGTCCTTTCCCCAAATTGGTGGGTTCCCTATCTCCCCTTAGGGAGATAGTCCCTGTGCCAGGTCCCTGGTCATAATCTTATAAGCTGTCTCCTCCCAAGCCTGCACTCAGACTTGCTCATTGTCTCTTACATAACCTTCCAACAGCTTAACAACTCCTCCTCTAACAACTCAGCAACCAACTAACTTTTGAACAGTGCTGTGCCTTATGTATCCTCTGGGGGCTGGCACAACTCTGACATCACTAATCATGGATTCAGAGCATGCGACCACTCCCATCCATACATAGGGCACCTCACCAGGGTGTGAGGGCAAACCTCCATAATTACTGCTGGCATGCCCATAACTTACCAGGCCTTACTGTCAGCAGGAGAGATGACTGCAGCCATTTTACAGCATGGTTACATAGGGATCCTTCTTTTGACCCTTCGGGGATCAATACTGTCTAAATATATTATTGTTGTCCCTATATGCACCTCGCTGTGATTACCTTCCAACACATACTGTGAAGTGTTAAGGCTGAGCGGCTATTCACTTTTGTATTGCTCTGTCAGAGATTTTGCTAGGGTACTATAGTAACAGACACAGTTTCTGTAGAACACAGCAGTCCCTAAAAAAGACTTCAACTGCTTTTTGGACTGAGGGGGGAGCAAAGCTAATAGTATCTACCTTGCTTGGCTCAGGACCGAAGGCCCCACCCCCAACCCTGTGCCCAAGTTACTACACCTCAGTAATGCCCATGTGGCCCTTCCCTGGTTTTATTGTCAGCCCGATGCTTTTATACAGTCCAGTACTTTTGCCAGATGTGTCAGATGCTCCTCCCAGGTATGGATAAATAATGCATTATCATCTAGATATGCTAAAGCACTCCCCTCTAGGCCTTTCAAAAGATGATTTACTAACCTTTGGAAGGCTGTAGGGGTGTATTTTGTATCCCAAAGGGCATGATCTGGAACTCATATAACCCATATGGGGTGATAAAAGCTGACCCTTTCTGAGCCTCTGACATCAAAGGAGTTTGCCAGTATCCTCGGCTTAAATCCATAACAATTAATAGCAGGCACCTGCCAGCTGGTCGCTAGTTTCAATCTCCTATTTTCAACTCAAAATCTGGTGGTCCCATCCTCTTTTGGCACTAGGACTACTGGGGAGGCCCAAGGGCCATGTGACTTCTTAATTAACTCCAGTTCTATAATGTCCTCTATCTTTCTCTTTATATCATGCAGCACTTCCTTGGAGACTCGTTATGTTGCCTGTCTGAGAGTGGGTTGGTTCTATGTGCCTCTAGCATGTGTAGCTAGGTGATTGCTTCCTGGCTTTTGGGTAAATATTTGCTCAAAGGGTTTCAGCATACTGTAAACCTGGTCCCTCTGTGACTTGGTGAGCTGCTCACTGACAGCAGCCTCCTGCACTGACCCACCCCACCCTTAGCTGCAGCTAACAAGTCAAGCAGTGGGTCAGCTTCCTGATCTTTCTCAGGCTTGCTACAGACAGCTATTCTATTGGAACAGTCTCCCGGTCTCCCCTTATCCCAATACACCTGCTCTTTGTCAGACTTAGAGGGGGACTTTCCAGTAAAGTCTCTAAGTCCTTCCATAGTGGGGTCTGTCTGCTGAACTTTCTGAGATGTTTTACTATGTCCCACTTCCTCAGCAGGCTGGGTCTATGCTGGCAAATCACTATTCCCCATGTCCCCTGAGACTGTCTGGTCTGTGGTAATGAGTTGTAATGTGAGTTTACCACTGTTCTCCATGTCAGTACAACCCTCATCAATCACCCTCCAAGGTCCCCAGTGTACTTCAGTACTTGGGATTGGGTGGCGGGCTTCTCAGCCTGGGCTGACGGTTGTTGGGTCACAGCTGTCTCATACTGGGTATTCATTTTCCCAACATCATTCCCTAGCAACACATTGGCAGGAATATCATAAATTACTCCCACCTCATGGACACCATGCCCAGCTCCCCAATCCAGTTACAACTTTGCCACACGCAAATCATGGTGGCCTCCTCGAGCTTCCAGCACAGGCAGGGTTCGCCTAGGTGGGATTTCTTCAGGTTCCACTATTTCAGGGCAAATCAGGGTAACTGTAGCACCTGAGTCACTCAGTCCTTGGGTCAGTTTCATGCTCCATAGTGAACATCTGTAAGTAGTCATCTCTGCTATCCAGCCCTCCAGATACCCCTGGGCAACCGGGTATGCTCCTGAGGAATGATCCCCTCTAGATACTGATTTCTTCTTTTTTGGACAGGCAATGCGGATATCCCACGCATGTTGCAGGTAAAGCACCGGCGGATATACCCTTGCCCCAATAATCAAACTGCCCTTACCCAGATGAAGCCTCAGCTGGCTTGATAAGAGAAGGTCATGAGGTTTCTCCTGCTCACCCCCTTCCATCCTTGGACCACGTTTTTAGCTGCTAGTGCCCTGTTACCCATGTAAACATCGTCAATATGTCCAACCTTCATGTCAGACTTAGGGTTTCTATCCATCACCCACTCATTCCCTTCTGGTGGGCACAGTGTTAAAAACTGTTCCTGGATTAGGAGAATTTGTAAATCCTCAAATGTTTTAATCTCTAGTCCCCCAATCCATTGCTTGCAAAAATTTCTCAGGTGCCCCACCTGCTCAGCAAAGACGTTGGTAGCATCCCGCTGCAGGGCCCTGAACTTTTGCCGGTAGACCTCAGAGGTGATGTTAAAATGTTGTAGTAATGCAGATTTGACGGCCTCATAAGCCTGCTTGATGTGCACTGGAAGATCAGCTAAATCTTCCAGAGCTCTGCCTTTCAATTCAGAGGAGTTAAATACTTTGAACAGAAAAAAGAAAAAGTAATCCCATAGAGAAATGCACTCAACTTTTAAAATAACAGGAATAATAATTATAAACTGGAAAGAGATGGAATTCCATCTCCACTAATCAAAATTATAATAAATGTTTATTAATTATATAGAAACAAAAGAAATAATGATTAAAACCTATAAACTGATAGCTTTAAGCCAATACTATTCTATTAAGCTGAGAGAGTTAAACTAAGATGTGGGCTAATGAGGCATCTACAAGCAGAAAGAGCCAGCATTAGGCCTCGGGCATGGTCAGCGCTTAGGCGCTGACCCATGCTGAGGCGCGCTGGTGCTTACCAGTGAGCCCCTGCAGCCGCAATGAGAGCGGCTTTAGTAGGGGCTCGCCTACGCTTCCGCAAGCATGCGGAAGCGTAGGTCTTATCCAAATTTTAGATTTCGCGCTCATGGGAGCGCAGGGCTTCTGAGCTGGGGGAACATCAGACTCAGAGACAGCGGTGATCTCCTGGAGCAACAGGTATGCCGGAGCACCACACAGTAACAATAGAGTAGATCTCCCATAGGGGGGAGGGGGGGATAGAAACTGTGCTACATATATATGCACATTTTTATTTTTGCATTAAGAGCAAGTTAACCCAACAGTACGCTGTTAACTTAGCATTTTGGAATACAACTGGACTCTATATAGAGTCTAACTCAAAGTATATTGAAGGATGCAATAAATAACACATAAGGAAGTACCAGTAGTGAATTATCCCAGACCCAGAAATTAAAATTGTCTTAAAGCTATTAGTTTATAGGTTTTAATCATTATTTCTTTTGTTTCTATATAATTAATAAACATTTATTATAATTTTGATTAGTGGAGATGGAATGCCATCTCTTTCCAGTTTATAATTATTATTCCTGTTATTTTAGAGTTTGAGTGCATTTCTCTATGCGATGACTTTTTCTTTTTTTGTTTATATACTTTATCCTTATCTGCACCCCTCAGAGACAGATAGTATTACACAGGCTGAACAGAGGCCGACTCTCTCTATGTTCGGGTTATATACTTTGCCCACTGAGCATTTCTGCCAACATATCATCTCAATGTACAGTAAGCATTCTCTGGTACTCATCAGAAGCTGAAACATTGTTCTTTTAAAAGAAAGTTAACCCCTTGGTTGCTAAACTGCTCCCATTATTTAACCCTTGCATGGCTTTATTTTGACGAAGGTGGAAAATGCTAAAGTAGTGTTAGAATGCAAAAAACCCAATAAAATAAACATTAAATCAATTATTTATTTATAAAATGGTTTACCAGGAAGTAATACATTGAGCGTTACCTCTCATTTTCAAGTATGTCCTGGGCACAGAGTTATAATGACAAATACATGGCTACAAGTACATAGTTACAATAAGTGAAAAGGGTTATACAGTACATTATATACAAGACATTGCATGCACAGTTAAAGGTAATATATAATAGGCATATATAACAGTTACAGACCAGATTAAAATGTGAGACAGCTTTATTTTTTAAAGAACGTAGACTGGTGGTGGCTGTGAAAGTCTGCAGTATACTGTTCCAGTTGTGGGGTGCATGGTAAGAGAAGTAGGAGCGTCCAGATACTTTGTTGAACCTTGGGACCATGAACAGTCTTTTGGAGTCAGATCGCAGATGATAAGTGCTGCATGTGGTAGGGGTGAGGAGCTTGTTCAGATAGGCGGGTAGCTTGCCCAGAAGGTATTTGAAGGCCAGAGAGCAAAGATGAACTTTGCGCCTAAACTTAAGTGATGACCAATCTAGTTCTCTGAGCATTTTGCAGTGATGTGTGTTGTAGTTGTATTGGAGAACGAAATGACAAATTGAATTGTAGAGGTTTGCCAAGGTGGGTTTGGGGTGCCGAACCATTTACTATGTCTCCATAGTCGATAATTGTCATTAGCATCTGCTGTGCAATACGCTTTCTGACCAGCAGGCTTAGGGAGGATTTGTTCCTGTAAAGTACACCTAGTTTGGCATAGGTTTTGGATGTCAGGGCATCAATGTGCATTCCGAATTTAAGTGGGAGTCAAACCATAAGCCCAGGTATTTAAAACTAGTAACAGGAGTTAGGGTGGTGTTAGCGTTGGTTCTGATCTGGAGCTCAGTCACTGGAAGCTTTAAAAATTTAGTCTTGGTCCCAAATACCATTGTTACAGTCTTGTCAGTGTTTAAAAACAGTTTGTTTTGGGAAATCCAGTTTTCGAGTCTCAAAAAGTCAGACTGAAGTATGTGTTCAAGGTCGGAGAGGCTATGGCTGTGTGCATATAAGATTGTGTCATCTGCATACATGTGTATTGAAGCTTCTTTACAAGCTGTGGGAAGATCATTGATGAACACTGAGAAGAGTAGGGGCCCCAGAACAGAGCCTTTTATATCTCAAAACTGAGTATATCATTACTTATCTATTATATGTGGGTACCGGTTCCAAGTGGGAGGGGGGGGGGGTCCCTTGCAGCCTCCCTGGTCAAGCAATCCCTCCAGCCAATTAGGCAAGGGATGCCCATGACCGGGGGGCAAGCCCCCCCCTCACCTCGCTAGGGTCTCTGGGGGAGGGACGGGGGGGGGGGGGGAGAGGGGCAGGCCAAGGGAAGAGTTAAGAGGCAGCCGGGAGCTGAATCTTTCATTTTGCTCCCGGCCTGTAGCAAAATTCCCACCCACCCATCCCATTAGCAAATACAGTCGGGGGCAGATGCTTGCCTCCGGCCACTCTGTGGGAGTAGGTACAATTCCCTTGGTTGATAAGCTGTCTATACTGCCTGTAAGCTGTAACATGTACCATCATATTTTACAGGTCAGAGTCCGAGGACCTCCCGAGAAACAGAAAGGTCTGAAGTTCCTTCAGGAGGGTTCAGTTGGTCGTTTTGCCACTGTAGAGGTGGCAGTTCGGGGGTAAGTGCTTGTCCTTGCCAGATGGGCTCGGGCGAGCGTCGCCCAAGGGGTAGGAGCGAATGGGCGGGGTCAAGCGAACGTGACACCCGGGAACCCACTCGCGACAACGGGCGGCTCTTTGGGGCTCGGCCGGGTACGGGGGCAGCAGGCCAAGGCCTGGCTGACCCCCTCACCCCACTCTGGCATGGACTAGCGCTTACTCCATCATTGGGAGTGAACACATTTTTCCATTACTTTGGATAGTATAGCGAGAAGAGAGATTGACCTGTAGTTTGAGACAGTGTTTTTGTCCCCACTTTTGAAGATTGGGATAACTCTGGCAGTTTTCCAGGTCTTAGGGATCTAAGACAAAATAGGGATTGAAGACAAAATAGAGTTGATTAGGGAAGTGAGCGGTTTGGCAATGTCGTAGGACACCAAGTCATAGGAATTTAAATTGCAGAAAGTCCACATTGGCTGCTTAGTTTTAATTTGAGGAGTGCTTGTGTAATCTCCTCTTCAGATACTGGGACAAATTTAAAACGTTGGGCAGTGTTAGGAGAGGGTGGGGCTATAGAGGTACTCCCAGAATGAGGTTCATGTATTTAGTTCGGGTTGTGTTTCGCTAATAAATTAGTAGCAGACCCCACAAAGTATTCATTAAATGCATTTGCAATGTCAGTGGGATTTGCTCCTTAGTGATATTACTTGGTTGTTGATGGCTAGAAGGCTGGAATATATTGTTGATAACCTTCCGGAAGTTAGCTGCGTTTGATATATTCTGATGAAGATTGTCAGAGTAATATTGTGTTGTTGTTTGCCTTGTTTGCCTTGTGCACATATTCCGCAGGCATCTGTAGTTATTAAGATCCTTAGTAGTGCCACTTACTTTGTAGCTTTTCCACAACCCATCCCTAAAATGGTAGAGCGATATAAGGTCAGTTGTTACCCACAGAAGGTGCCCCCCCCCCGTAATCTTATTCTGCGTAGTGGGGCATGGGTATCACAGAGTTTTAAGAACTCGGATTGGAAATAGTCGAGTGCAGAATCGGGGTCTGAAATGAAGTTGATTCTGTACCAAGGGCAGCTGGTAAGATCAGCCAGAAACTGTTGTGGGTTAAAGTTTCTTAATGTTCTAGTGTGGAGAACTTTAGGGCTTGATTGGGGAGATCTGATTTTACTTAGTACACTATTTGCATGGTCACTGAAAATGTCAGGTAGGATGCCAGAGGACTGGATTCTGTTGGGATTAGAGGAGAGAATCCAGTCTAGCAAGGAATGGTTGTGAGATTTCAGGTTTGTCCGTGTGGGCGGGAAATTTGTTAATTTAGGTTGTCACTTGAGTTGTATCTGGATTTTGTTGCTTTTAGGATTGAGCCAATTGTAGTTGAAATCCCCAAGAACTAGCAGCCACTTTTTAAAATATATTTTGATCTCAGGATAATCTCTATTATTAAAAAAAAAAAAATTCTATTCTATTGTTGACAGTAATACTTTGTAAAAAGTAATTAATTACCACAAAATTCCATCAATCTTTAAACTTTATTTTTCACACAAAAAAACATATTGATTGTTGTTTTTTCTTTTTCTGTTTATTGTTTGGCTTACATAGTTTGTAATTTCGATGGCTTGTTTTTATTCCATTTTCCGATTATTTAGCGTTTTTAATTAATATTTTTTTCTTTTGTTGGCTACTGGTTTTAATTGATGTGCTGTCTAGTAGTTGTATTAATTCATTTATTTGTTGGCTATTGGTTTAAATTAATTAATTGATTTGTTGGCTAGTGCTTCTATGTATTGAATTGTTTGTTTGGCTAGTGGTTTTATTTCTTGTATAGTTTGCTTGGCTAGGTGTTTATTGAATTGTATTCTTATGTTTTGGAATAACAGACTTTTTATAATTGTGCTGTTTTCGAGATAGATAAATGTTATTGATGTGGCTTACTATTAGACTTTTTATTTATGTTATCGTTGGGATGTTTGGGTGCTTGTTTATGTATTTTATTATTGTGTATTTTTGGGCCTTCATGATTTTTGATTAAGTTGCCCATTGACTGCTGTAGTGGCTTATGGCCATATTATATGGTCATGATATACCACTGTACCAATCAATGGGTACAGGGTGGGTATAGTGGGCCCAGGTGGGTGGTTAGGTCTCCCTGGTGGGTTGCAGGAGAGGGTGGGTTTATCACTTAATTACTATAGTGGTTAATAACTGCTAAGGTGGTTAAGGGGTTAGGAGCCATTAGGTTGTACTTTTTAGTGTATTGTTTCTGGCAACGGAGGACATGGACGGTAATGAGGATGAGGATGGCCTTCACCCTGGCAGGCTGGCAGGGGTGAGTGCAAGTTTTATTTACGGTACTTTATGCTGCTGGTTGATGTTTAATTTTAAATGGGCAAATGCACTCTTATCCATATGTGTGCACTATTATCCATATGGATAATTTTGACCATTACTGTACTGTACTGTATGCATTGGGGGGGGGGGGGAGGGGAGGAGGTGTTGCATTTATATCCATGTATTGCACTTTTATTTTTTTTGGAACAGGATTGGTACGGCAGGCCAGCGGAAACCCCCAGACACCCGCGGTGACCACCAGGGGACCCCCGTGGGGCCCATGGACACCAGTGGGAACCACCCAAGGACCCCCGGTCAGCCACGGGGACCACCTGGAGGCCCATGGAAACCCGCAGGAACTGCCTGAGGACCCGCAGATACCCGCAGATACCCGCAGGGACCAACCGGGGACCCTAGACACCCACAGGGACCACCTGGAGGCCCACGGGGACCACCTGATGTCCCCCGCCAGCCTCTGATATCAATCCTGTGCATAAAAAATTAAAAATGCTTTTATGTGGGGGTACAGGGGGTGAGTGGGTTGTGTATTGGTAGTTAGTACATATTGTAATGTTTTTTGGGGGTAGAGGGGGTGAGTGAAGGGCCAAGTACCCCCTTCACTCACCCCCTCTGCACCCAATAGACCTGCTGTTGTACCTTAACCCCTTCATTGCCTTGGCGGTTAGCCGCTAAGGAAATGAAGTTGCCTGTAAATGCATTTTTCATGCATCTGATTCATGCTGGGGACCTCCAGTGCTGATATTAATGTGTATCAGCTCGGAGAATCCCGGCATCAATCCGAGGCAGGAAAATGCATTTTTTCCCCTAAGTCCTCTCTCGGCAGCTTCTCACCAATCACACTGCAATTTTTCTTGGCGGGAGGATTTTGAAAGGAAATCGCCATTCTAGAGCCTCGATTAGACCCGATAACCTACTCGAGGCTACTATAATTGCACGAATGTGAAAACCTGCCGATAAATGGCTTATCACCGCACTTTTTGTTTCTCACCAAAAAAAAGCCGAAAAGTACTTTTATCAGTGACTTATCGGGGATTACTGAATAGCTGTAGGCCTTTTTGGTGAAAAGGCCTCGATAAGTGGCTTATCAGGACTTATAGCATAGGCCCCTATATGTTTTTCTGACTTCTTGAGTTTTCTTCAATTATTTGAGCATGCACCTTTTAACATTCAGGGAGTGTAAACAGATGTGCACCCGGCACTTATAAATGTTAAGAAAGTAATTGAGTGTTTAATGTTTATAGAATGATCATATATAAAATGCTCAAAAAGTGTAATACAGTGCAGTAGAAAAGCGTGAATACAGTGCAATAAGTGCAAGATAGTGAAAACTCCCGTTATCTTTGCTCTACCCTCCAGAAACCCTCTTTCAGGGTCTCATGCAACAATACAGGACAGAAAAGGTGGGGAGTGCTGATAGAGGAACATTAAATAAAAGTCATGTTCAGGTAAAATGTGTGTAATTTATGAGTGAAAACTTTGATGTGGATTTTGTAGTGGCACCTGAGTGACAGACCAGAGCAGGACTAACTATGGTTTAAAGTGGAAGAACATGGTTTTCAAATCCTTTGAAAGTTCCTTGTATCTTTGGACAAATCACTTTGTATCCCTATGTAGAAATTACATCAGGCTTTACATAACACTGTAAGCAGGAGTGAACAGAGAAGTTCAAAAGGACCCCTATAGCTGCACTCTAAACTGTATGTATATGTTTCTAGAGTAATAAGGTAAAAGATCCCCTATACCAGAAACTAAAAACGAAAACGGCGCAAAATAATAAAGTTTTAATACATGTTACAATTAAACTATTTTACACTCAAATGGATAAAAAAGGGTATGAACTGAACCCCTAAGAGGAGCGATATGAGTCCTTATGGAGGTGCTTAAAGTACTAGTGTACACTTATTATTGTAAAGTGCACCCCATAGGCTCCTGCGCTGATTAGAACATTAAATGCCACTGAATCTGGGTACTTGTGTGGTAAGCCTGTCAGAAGAGGTGTTTGTCAAAGTTTGGCTTTGTAATTCAAAGCACTATAGGTATAGGCTCTAACAAACACTCTCTATAAGGAATCCAAGTAAAAGGAGTAAATTCTCTTAACTACATTTAGGCTCCTGGGACTGTGTCAGTAGCGTGGGCATTAGCCCTTCCACATATGTAACTTGAGTGCTGCAGTCTGTGCTATTGGCGGGGAGTAGGTAGGTAACAGTGTTGTACTTGGTTGGAAGATACCAGCACTATGAACTGTATAGATTGCAAAACATAGATGCGTGTACTGCAGACAACGTAACCATATATACCACAGTATAATCACAGCTCCCTAATATATTGTTACAGTTAAGGCTCGCGGCTCACCCTTATGTACTTGTGTGGTAAGCCTGTCAGAAGAGGTGTTTGTCAAAGTTTGGCTTTGTAATTCAAAGCACTATAGGTATAGGCTCTAACAAACACTCTCTATAAGGAATCCAAGTAAAAGGAGTAAATTCTCTTAACTACAGTTAGGCTCCAGGGACTGTGTCAGTAGCGTGGGCATTAGCCCTTCCACATATGTAACTTGAGGGCTGCAGTCTGTGCTATTGGCGGGGAGTAGGTAGGTAACAGTGTAGTACTTGGTTGGAAGATACCAGCACTATGAACTGTATAGATTGCAAAACATAGATGCGTGTACTGCAGACAACGTAACCATATATACCACAGTATAATCGCAGCTCCCTAATATATTGTTACAGTTAAGGCTCGCGGCTCACCCTTATGTACTTGTGTGGTAAGCCTGTCAGAAGAGGTGTTTGTCAAAGTTTGGCTTTGTAATTCAAAGCACTATAGGTATAGGCTCTAACAAACACTCTCTATAAGGAATCCAAGTAAAAGGAGTAAATTCTCTTAACTACAGTTAGGCTCCAGGGACTGTGTCAGTAGCGTGGGCATTAGCCCTTCCACATATGTAACTTGAGTGCTGCAGTCTGTGCTATTGGCGGGGAGTAGGTAGGTAACAGTGTAGTACTTGGTTGGAAGATACCAGCACTATGAACTGTATAGATTGCAAAACATAGATGCGTGTACTGCAGACAACGTAACCATTTACATAACACTGCTAAACCAACAATGCCCAAAGTGAGTAACTGGCCGTAATACAGTATGTTTAATGTGTTACATTCAATTTAACTCATACCTTTTGAAAAAGTCAGACAAGTACAGATGTAGAAAGCCTAAATGTCTTTGGGGCCATGTAAAGGACGTGTTCAGAGGTACGCAATGGAGACTGTTTAAAGTGAAACTAAAATTAGGCTTTATTGCGCCTGTCCCTTTAACACAACAAAAAGAAAACTTACTCCACTTTGAAGAACATCTACACATGTAGTCCAGCCCTCTCTAACTGGGTGGTTAGCTAAGCTAATTACCAGCCCAATATATATATATATATATATATATATATATATATATATATATATATACACATTTATACAGATATACAGTACAACAATCCCATAAGAAAGTCTTATCTGTTTCTTGTAGCTGTAGGGGAAGGCTTCTCTGCTCTCCTGGGTCAGCACCCTTGTGTGCTAAGGCAATGTCTGTCCAGGTATAGTCTACTCCCCTTTGTCTTGCTGTCAGCCTGCAGTCTCTTTGCAGCTCAAGACATCTGTCCTTCCTTGGTTTAGCCCCCAATTGTGAGACTCAGGAATCCTCCTCCTGTGTCTAAGAACAGGCTTTTTCTGACAGAGTTCTGATTAGGCATGTGGGTTGGTTGATTGCAGGTGTGCAATTAACCAGCACACTGCTGGATTAGAGGCATGTTTCTTAACAGGGGTAAGTCCCTGTTACAGGCCACTATCACGGATGGTCGTGGTAGCAACGGATTAACGGTGCTCGGTGTTTCGTTCAGAAGCATGGACTCCCCGCAGTTTGATCGTAGCAGACACTGTCCCTGGCGCCGGAGACAGTAATTCTTGCTACATCTGTACAGATGTTTTGAACTATTTTATTTACAGTTAATGTTTCCCATGGAAAGCAGATATTTTTTGTCCTTATCTAATCTCTTCCATGTTTGTGGTACCCTATCACATGGCAAACGATTCCTTCTCTTAGTTCTACTTGGATAGTAATGATGTAATGAACAGCTAATTAGTAATCGGGCAAGAACGGAGGGCAGTAACCAATAAGTGAATGATAAGAAAGCCAGTTTCCTTGGTACGTTTTTTTATTTATTAGGGCATTTTTTTCTGTGAAAATGACTGTCCTTGTGCTAATGTGCAACAAAGGTGTAAAAAAGGCGCTACGCCCTATAAATACCTAGTGACTAAACGTGATTTATAGTGCAATGATTAGACTCACAAGTGGAAAAACAATCAAATGTAATACCGCCTGCTTCAACCCTCCGTTGGGGTTGTTTTCACTCTTCCTCAAATGGTACAACTTGTATCACACGATCCAGGGGGAACATAGGGGAAAAGACATAAAAAACACTCTAAGTGTAGAGATATAAACAGTGCTGAGAATAATCCTATTAATCTTGGCTCCTGTGTTATTCCTACTCACAAGAAGATAGAAGTTTTCAGGCAATTTAGATCAATATGCAGACGAAGAGATATCACTGGCCTCCGTTACTCAGGGGATGTACCTCAGCGAGAGAGGGAGAAGAACACACATAGCACAGATCTGGCAGCAATAACCTTTTATCAATAAACTTATAAAATGCACACTCACAGTGTCTCAGAATTAAAACAGCATTTGTATCTTATAAAAGCTAAGTGACGCGGCCTGGACGAAAGCCCACACCGTCTCTCACCACACCATCTCCCTCTGGAGCTCCGATCGGGTCACCACCTCCGTTTGCGAGCGGCGCTGCTACACTTCCGGTCGCGGAGCGATATCGTCACTTCCGGTCGCGGCGTTACAGCGGACAGCAGGTGTATGCGTGGAGTACAGGGGCGCCTTCTTCCACAGCTATGTCACGTTGTGGGTGGTACAGCTCTACGCGTTTCACCTGTCGATTGGTTCGGCTTCCTCAGGAGTGTGAGCTACAAATGCTGTTTTAATTCTGAGACACTGTGAGTGTGCATTTTATAAGTTTATTGATAAAAGGTTATTGCTGCCAGATCTGTGCTATGTGTGTTCTTCTCCCTCTCTCGCTGAGGTACATCCCCTGAGTAACGGAGGCCAGTGATATCTCTTCGTCTGCATATTGATCTAAATTGCCTGAAAACTTCTATCTTCTTGTGAGTAGGAATAACACAGGAGCCAAGATTAATAGGATTATTCCCAGCACTGTTTATATCTCTACACTTAGCATGTTTTTTTAGTCTTTTCCCCTATGTTCCCCCTGGATCGTGTGATACAATGTCCTTGTGCTAATGACATTGAAGTGTATGGTGGTAGCAAAAGCAAAATCTCTTATTGCATTTGGCCATGACACTGCAAGGTCATTGTTGTAAAGATTGATTCCTTCCCTACAACTGTGGCCAGTAACGCATGGCAAAGTGATACATTGTTGTCCTCTCTTATTGGGTAGGGGTAAAAGTGCCTGTAAAGCAGGACTGTTTAACTGACCAAGAAAGGACATTGGAGTTGGAGTGGTTCTTGGATGGTCTGGCCCTGCTAATTTATTTGTTGGTGCTCAGGCAGCTGAGTGCAATTTTTCCACACGGAAACTAACTTGCAAGCTGCGGTAATGTAAATATAAGTGGTACAGATGTTATAAATGCTTGCAAAATGTTGACGGTTAATAATTTCCAAGTTTTTAAATATATCCATAAATGTATTACAATACTGTTACGGCTATTCTACTCTTATTTTTTTTAATTTTTTTTTAACTAAGCCCTTTTGAGAACTAAAGAGCCCTGCTTTAAATCTTACTTCTCAGAGCTGAGAATAAAAGCATGTATTTTATAACCCCTATACTGTGTCTGACATGACACACACTGTTCATTACTGGACTAAATGTCATCTGCAGCATACATACTGTGTACCGTTTCCCCCCCTCCTTGTTAGCTGGAACTAAACAATATGCTTCTCTGAATCAGGGAATGACTGCTGAATTTAGCAACATGATCAAGTCAAAATGCCACTGCTATTTAACCTTCAAGTGAATCATTCAGAGCAGGATTTGTGTTTCTGGCTGCTGCCTGCCTCTACTGTGCTGAATAACAAGTGATATTTACTTCTTCCAGTTATTCCCCATCACCTCAGCCAATGCATTATTTAGATATGTGTAGAGGAGGTCAGGTGTGTAGGTATCTATTCAGGCTCGGTATGAGAACGGTAAAGTATGGGTCACCTTAATGTTGAAATTTCTAAAACAACATTAAAGCATGGATTAACCCCTATACCCCTGAATAGTACTGCATTTCACCCCCTAGGGCAGGTAAGGAATATTTCTCTTTTATACATGGGAGATATATTCTCAAAACCGCCTGCAGTATAAGTAATTTAAAGACTTCAGCTGTCTCATTTTCATCTTGTATGTAACTGTTAGATACGCCCATAATCATATTATCTCTAACTGTCCATGAAATTTCTTTAAATATAATGTACAGTATAACCTCTGTTCATTTAATACTGGATTTTTTGGTATTATCGGCCATACATCATGTTCTGCTATTTATTGAAATGGGATAAACAGCAGATATGCTGTTAATATTTTATCAACTACTTCAGGCTGGCTTTAGCCCTATCTTGCCTACAGTATCTGTAATGGCCAATATACTGGCCATTACATACATAGGCAACATAAGTCAAACTAAACCTGAAATAGATGGTAAAATATAACAAATTACATTACAGTACATTTTCATAATAATATCATGAGATATTATGTATTTTAATCCACCTGGTGCTTCAGGGGTTAATGGTGCAACAATTTGGGGTTAAAAATACAATGTATTTGGTTTATGACAGGTCAAGACATTTTCTGCGTCTGTGCAGGGTCTTCAAATAGAACTTAATTTAGGGCCTATCATGGATAGCCCACTAAAGTGGCACATGTGCGGTTTAGAAGGTCGTAAACGCTAACCAGGTACTATTCTGTCAGCTTCAAAGAAACCTCAATGTTTGTGAAGAATTACTTTTGCATTCCAGAGAGAGGAACACACAATTGGAGGACTTTATTGAAAATGAGAATATCATGTGACTGTACAGTACCTACTAAGAGTTACATGTGTGTATCAGTGGCAAAGAGTGGCATATACTGATTACATGCACATGAGGTCTAGCAGGTAGTTCTTCTAACCATCAACAACCAAGTAATTTTCAATTTGGGCCAGTATCCGAAGAGGAAATTACACAAGCGCTCCTCAAATGAAAACTAAGCAACCAATGTGGACCTGACTTACTACAATCTAAGTTCCTGATTTGGTGCCCCAGCCATTGCCAAACCAATTGCTTCCATAGTCAACTCTATCTTGTCTGCAGGCCATATCCCTAAGATCTGAAAAACTGACAGAGTTGTCCCAATCTTTAAAAGTGGGGACACAAATACTGTCTCAAACTACAGGCCTATCTCTCTTCTCCCAATACTATCCAAAGTCATGGAAAAATGTGTCCACTCCCAATTAAGCAATTACTATACCAAGACAAATTTCCCTAACCAATTCCAATCTGGCTTTCGCCCCAAACACTCCACCGTAACTACCCTGCTAAAAGTTTGCCATGAAATCCAGTGTGGAATGGAGCGGGGACAACTCACTGGTGCAATATTCCTAGATTTTGCAAAGGCTTTTGATACTGTTGACCATGCTATCCTGTTTAACAAACTCCAGAGCTCTGGAATAGGGAAGCATACTTTAAACTGGTTTCAGTCCTACATATCAGGTAAATCCCAACATGTGTCCATCTCAGGCTCTAACTCCAACCCCCCCGGATATCACCTGTGGTGTCCCGCAAGCCTCTGTTCTGGGGCCCCTACTTTTCTCAGCGTTCAACAATGACCTTCCAACAGCTTGTAAGGAAGCTTCAACACACATGTATGCAGATGACACAATCCTATATGCACAAAATCCTATAGCTTCTCTTACCTTGAACACATCATTCAGTCTGACTTTTTGAGACTCGAAAGCTGGATTTCCCAAAACAAACTTTTTTTAAAACACTGACAAGACTGTAACAATGATATTTGGGACCAAGACCACATTTTTAAAACTTCCAGTGACTGAGCTCCAGATCAGAACCAACACTAACACCACCCTAACTCCTGTTACTAGTTTTAAATACCTGGGCATATGGTTTGACTACCACTTAACATTTGGGATGCACATTGATACCCTGACATCCAAAACCTATACCAAACTAGGTGTACTTTACAGGAACAAATCCTCCCTAATTCTGCTGGTCAGAAAGCGTATTGCACAGCAGATGCTAATGCCAATTATCGACTATGGAGACATAATATATAACTTGGCACCTGAAACCCACCTTAGAAAACTTGACACCCTCTATAATTCAATATGCCATTTTGTTCTCCAATGCAACTACAACACACATCACTGCAAAATGCTCAAAGAACTAGATTGGTCATCACTTGAGTCTAGGTGCAAAGTTCATCTTTCCTGTCTTGCCTTCAAATACTTTCTGGGTAAGCTGCCCATCTATCTGAACAAGCTCCTCACCCCTACCACATGCAGCACTTATCATCTGAGATCTGACTCCAAAAGACTGTTCATGGTCCCAAAGCTCACCAAAGTATCCGATCGCTCCTCCTTCTCTTACCGTGCATCACAAAACTGGAACAACCTACCGGAGACTCTCACATCTACCACCAGTTTAAGTTCTTTCAAATTTAAGGCTGTCTCACATTTTAATCTGGCCTGTAACTGTTACATACGCCTATCATATATATTTTCTTTAACTGTGCATGCAATGTCTTGTATATAATGTATACCCTGTTCATTTATGTAACTGTATTTGTAACCATGTATTATTTGTCTTAACTTTATGCCTAGGACATACTTGAAAACGAGAGGTAACTCTCAATGTAATACTTCCTGGTAAAATATTTTATAAATAAATAAAATAAATAAATAAGGTACTAAAGGACAGGTATCCATTTGTCACTCAAATGTATGATTAAGACGGTCGTGATTAGTCTTGTTGCATCGTAATGAGCGCCAGAATCTATGTTGTTTCAATGGGGAAAATAGAATACATAAACCTAAACACGGATTATGAAAAATCAGATTTCAACAGAGGTGTGTTTGGACCAAACACGCAAAGTCGCATTTTCTGCGCCAGTGTCCTCTCTGGGAGAAAACCTATGACATACGGTATGATAACATAGTGTATAGGGATTTCTGTTGTATGTTTTATCCTTTTATTTTAAGAAACTGTCCTGCATTTACTGTAATTGTATGTTCTTGTAATCCTTTTTCTGTAATCTAAGCACTATATTTTTATATAAACTAAAACATTTAATAAGTAATGCTTTGGGCTTTGAATTAACTTTTACACACTCAGGAGAGAATATTTACATTTTCGGACACATTTTGCTACAACAGATTTTTGTGTGTTAAGTGCATAGTTTTTTCTATAATAAACAGGGACCTGAGACCCTGGCAGAGATATAAATTACATCTTTTATATGCATAATTTCTCGGGTGATGGAAGCGTATAGATATGATTGCAATTGAGTAAGGGGTTAATATTAACTCATTGAAGGTACCTTTGCAGAGGAGAAAGGTGATTTGGCTAGAGTAGCCATTTGTATTAACCCTGGTTGCATATCTATGTTATGAGCTCACTTGTGTACTTTTCGTGACACGTGGTATATTGGGGACGGATTTAGGGGAGATATTGTTAATTTGAGGGACCTTTGAGAAGGTGAAATGTGGGCCAGCTTGCGATCTGTGTATCAACCCTTGTCCTATATGCATGTCACGTGCTAACAGGTGTGCCGTAATGACATACATAGTAACACCTTAGTAGCCCAAGTGGTCAAGTAGTCATTGGTTTCCATGACTAGCTGACCACAAACAGCTACAAATGGGTTAATATCAACATTAATCTACACTACATACACCCCTTGGTTACCTTAATAGCCAGTATAGCATTGCTATGCATGTACTGACTACAACCTCTGATAAAGCTCTGAGGAGTGAAAAGTGTTACGCTACTTTAAGAGACTGCAGAGGCTCCCCAAATGAGTCTCCGTTTGGAGGTTGGTGCCTGTGGAGACGAGGAGGAGACTGAGAACTGAGTGATGCGTTGGCATCATGACCGGAAGTGAAGTCACATGCTGGATTGGAGGTCTCGTTTATTCAATGAACTGAGGAGGACTTTCTGTTAGACCATTTGTGATGAATCTGTGCTTTGCCTGTGGGGTCATTGTGCGTTTAACCTGTTCAGCCTTGTGTATTTTAATTCAATGCAGTTTCACACTATGCCCTTCTCTCTTTCATTTTGTATTTTCATGTTCAATCATGATCATTATTGCATATCCATTTCCAAACTACTGCTAAGGATTAATTTATCACTTGATTCCTACGCACCTAATGTTAGTAGGTTCTAATTCACGGTTTTGAGCATCATCTGTGTTTAACACATTAATTTTACTGGTATTGTGCTGCACATATTATTCACTGTGACTGTTTGCACTTTGTCATTTGTTGTATTAAACACACAGTTCACAAATGTTTCACCCTTAACAGGCCTGCAACGCGACTACATGCTTGTCATGATAATATCATGAGATACTATGTATTTTAATCCATCTGGGGCTGCAGGGGTTAATGGCGCAACAATTTGGGTTTA